>NC_133620.1:453793623-453797775 GCF_048593235.1 Sminthopsis crassicaudata
AACCCAAACCCTCTTGAGCCCAGAGGCATGGATTGGGGATCTCATCAGGTAAATCAGGGATCACACCCCTAACCCCCTTATAGTAGTAATGACACACTTTTTTCAGTGTCTTGTGGTTTGTAGAATGCTTTGGGGGATGAGTCCCATTTCGTTCATTATCCCTAGTTACAGTTGAGAAAGTAAAGGCCCAGAGGGTTTTTGCCTCTCTGGTTCATGCAACCAGACCAGGATATAGACAACAGGCCCCTTATTCCATGTCTGGGCTTTTGGGACTCTGTCACCCTCCTCTCATTGTACCTCACAACCTGCCATTCTGATTGGCAAGAGAAGCTGTTAGGGGGGCTCACTCACCAGCTCATGGCTTCCTTTGCCTCATCTCTCTGCAGGAAACACCAGCAATATGACTGTAAGTGGTACATCCCACTGGCCGACCTGGTTTTCCCATCCCCAGAGGAATCAGAGCCCAGCCCCCAAGTGCACCCCTTCCCAGACCATGAACTGGAGGACATGAAGATGAAGATCTCTGCTCTCAAGAGTGAAATCCAGAAAGAGGTAAGAAAGACTAGTGACTCCCCACTCCAGAACCATTCTGGAAAACCCAGAATGATTTAGTAAGAATTGCCAAAGATCATAGAAACAGAGATTTGGAGCTGGAAGGGACCTAAAGAAACTGAGTTAAGGTTTAAATGACTTGCTCTGCATCACAACAAATCAGAATTTGAACTCAGTTCTCCATATCACTTTGTGTACATTGACTAAGCAAGGATTCAAACCCAGTCCTTTGACTCCCAAATCCATCAAAGAAAATCAGTTACAATGTTGAGACAGATGGGATTATTCATAGAGATGGCGAATTTTGTGATAAGTAGCATCTATATAAAATCATCAGCAGGCATTATATGTAATGGAGATAAGTTAGAAACATTTCCAGTAGGATTGGGGTGAAACAAGGTTGCTCATTATCACCTCTGTTATTCAGTATCATACTGGAAATGTTAGCTTTCCCAATAAGAAAAGAAAAGAAATTAAAGGAATTAGAGTAGATAATGAAGAAACAAAACTATCACTCTTTGCAGATGAGATGATGGTATATTTAAAGAAGCCCAAAGAATCAATTAAAAAACTACTAGAGAAAAGAGTAGGGGGAAGGGAGGGAGAAAAAAAATTGGAACAAAAGTTTGTCAAGAGTGACTGTTAAAAACTATGTATATAATTTGAAAATTAAAAGCTTTAAAATAAAAAAAACTACTAGAAACAATTAACAACTGTAGCAAACTTGGAGGATATACAATAAACCCACATAAATCATTGACATTTCTATATGTTACCAACAAAGCCCTGCAGCAAGAGATTAAAAGAGAACTCCCATTTAAAATAACTGTAGATAATATAAAATATTTGGGAATCTACCTGCCAAAACAAAGCCAGGAATTTTTTTTTCTAGAAAGTTTATTTATTTTTAATACACATTACTTTATAAATCGTATTGGGAAAGAAAAATTAGAGGAAAAGGGAAAAACCATGGGAGAAATTTTAAAAAGAAGTGAACATAGTTTGTGTTGTTTATGTTCAGTCTTCCTAGTTCTTTTTCTGGATGCAGTATTAATACAATTACAAAACATTTTTCACATATATAAAGTTAGATTTAAACAATTGGGAAAATATCGTGGGTAAACTGAGCTAAAATAATAAAAATGTTAATATGCCTAAATTAATCCATTTCTTCAGTCCCATACCAATCAAACCACTAAGAAATTACTTCATAGGACTAGAAAAATAATTTTAAACATTCATTTGGAAGAATAAAAAGTCAAAAATTTCAAGGGAGTTAATAAAAAAAAGCAAAGGGAGAGATGAGATGCGGCTAATCCAATAAAAAAAGTTCTTTGGGTAGATAGTAGGGAGGGATGCCTTATGGACAGGCTTTTTTACGTGGGAATCCATCATGATGGGCAAGCCAGGATCCAGGTGGAAATTCGGGGGGCAGAAGATTGGGGTGGATAGCCCTTGCTTCTGTTCCCCTATTTCCACACATGCAGCCCCACTTTCTCCTGGACTCTTGTGGAGTCTCCCAAGTGATTTCTCTTCTTCAAACCTCCCTTCTCTAGTCCTTTTTCCACATTGCTGCCAGAGTGATTTTTTTTTTCTAAAGTGTCAACCCGCTCCTGCCACCCCTTAATAAATTCCAGTGGATTATTACCTCTGATTTCAATGAGAATTCCTTTCTTGGGTACATAGAATCCTTCACAACCTGGCTCTGTCTGCCTCGCCAGGCTCAGACTCAATTCCCCTTCACAACCACCAGCTACACTGACCTTTCTGGTGTTCCTCGGACATTTCATCTCTCATCCCATTGAAGGCACTGCTTTCTCACCTCTGCTGCTTCTAATCCTGGATTCCTTCAATACTTGGCTCAAGCTCTAGCTTTATCTGAGGCCTTTCTCACACCTCTCTCCATACCTGCAGTCTCCCACTCCAAATGATCATATTTCTTCTATCACTGTTTATTCGTTCATGTTACCTCCCCAACAGAATATAAGCTCCTTGAGGGCAGGGATTGTTTTGTCTTTGCATCCTTAGTACATAGTAGGTGCTTAATAAATGCTTGTTAGTTGATTAACTGGATGAACACAGTCTAATAGTAATATGAAATAAGACTAGAAATAGTAGATTGGCAACAAGTTGTGGAAGACCTTCCAACCAAGTCGAAGCATCTCAACTCTCCTTGGGTTAGAGTAGGGGATTTTTGAGTGGAAAAGTGCTAGTTGGCTTTAGCTGATTCTAGCAAACACTGAAAAGTGGATTGGGAGTGTGGAGGTAGGAAAAGAGTATGGTTTGCAGTGGCCAACCTGGAAGGCAAAGAGCTGACCTAGGGAGGTTGTATGGATAGAATTTATAGGACTTGGTAAATAACTGGATATAAGAGATAAGAAGAAGACAGAAGAATCAAAGAAAGAACCAAGATTATAAACAAGGGACACTAGATAAATAGTGGTGTCCCAGAGAAAAATGAGAAAGTCAGAAGGAAAAATAAGTTTAAAAAAAACCAGTTGAGTCGAGTATATTGCATTTTGAGATGCCACTGGGACCCCCTCCCCAGGAGGAATGCCAGAGGGCAGTTCTGGACCTTTCTTATATCACGGAGACCCATTCTCAGAATCCTATTTTTTAAATGCATAAAAAACCACCTAGGATTACAAATACAACCAATTACTAAAATAAAGATGCAATGTTCCCAACCAAGTTCTCATTCCTTCTGAAATTTCAAGCCCCTAGACCCTGGGTTAATCACTCCTGCCCCAGAGGCAGTTGATGATGAGAGTCTGGAACTCAGATGAGAGATCAGGGATGGAAGAGCTAAGAATGAGAGTCATGTACTTAGATATGGCCACAGAAACTAAGGGAATGAATGAGAATGCCCAAGAGAGCAAGAGTGAAGAAAAAGGAAAGAGTGAAATGCCATATTAAGGGGTCAGAAAGAAGGTAAAAGAGCTAAAAGCTTTGAGTGACACGAGATGTAAAGAGAGGGCCCAGGAGGGAGTGGCCAAAGCAGCAGAAAAGTGGAAGCTGAGGCGCCTTTGGGTTTGATTATTGACATCCTTAACTCTTTTTGTTTGGACTTTTGTTGCTGTTGTTGCTTTGTGGTGGTAGGGGGTGAAGAGACATTAGGGATTAAATGATTAACTAGTAAATGGCTGAGGCCAGATTTGGGTTTTCCCGACTCCAGAGCCAGCACTCCACTGATGGCACCACCTAGTTGCCCCTACAAGCAGTCTCCAAGGGTAGTTGAGGCAGAAACCCAACCATGAGACATTCAAGAGAGCAGGAATGAGCAGATGAAAGTATTGGGTGTAGAAGACGAAGAAGAGCAAAGGGCACAGGGCCTAGAAGGGCTCACAGTTTGGCAGGACATGTGTATAAGCAGATGGGAAAAGAGAGAGTGCAGAAAGAGAGGTTGAGGCTATGGAAGAGAGAGACAGAGGGGCTGAAAGAAAGACTGAGAGAACAACGTCCTAACCCAGGCACAGGATCTCTCTCCGGTAACTAGGGTAGAGAAGGGGTGATGGGGCTGGGGGGAAAATGTGAATCTGGGGAGGAGGGGTTCTTAATCCCAGGCCTGTGTACTTTAAAAAAAAAAAAAGAACCTATCTT
>NC_133620.1:453797887-453865387 GCF_048593235.1 Sminthopsis crassicaudata
CACGGGGTCCTGTTTTAAATTGAGAACTGTTCATAATATTCCCGTCACCAGCAATAAAGACGGTAAGAACGTCTCTTGGACGCGTCCCCCCCTCGCTCAGACCATGGCCCCTGATGAAATGCAGAGGCCGGACCTGGGGAGCGGGCCCTGGTACTTATGCCCAGAGTCTGCCCTCGAGTGCACTCCGATCCCCACGGAGCCCGTTCGGACGGGTCGGCCTGAGGGGGGGGGCTTTGTGGGGGCTGGGAGGAAAGCCGATGCTTAGCTCTGCCAGAGAAGCGCCCACTGGGCCCTGCCTGGCCTTAGCCTTGGGTGGAGTTGCTTCCCATACTCCCGCTGCCCACCAGGTGGTGCTGTTGGACCAAGGCTCCAGTCACTTGGCTTTGGGGCTGGAGTCCCCAGGGAGCCGGCCAGTGTGCGAACATCACCTTTTGTTCTATTACAGATGATGAAGCCCCGGGTCTCTATGGCTTCCTGCACGTCATCGTCCACTCGGCCAAGGGCTTCAAGCAGTCGGCCAGTAAGTGCCTTGGCTCTCGGTCTTGGGGAAGGGCGCCCAGAGTGGGCGGGGCTACTGGCACTCGGGGTGACTCGGGGAGAAACTTCACCTCTCAGGGCCTCGGCTTTCTTATTGATCAAAGAACTCCGCTCGGTCTGTGACAGGTTTGTATCCTAGGAGCCCGGAGAGAGGGCTAGAATGGACCTTAGCAGCCATCTGTTTGACCGCTCCCATTTTACGGATGGGGAAACTGAGGCCCAGGGAAGCTCAGTGGGTTAAAAGGTCATAGATTTAGAGCTACAGTGGACCTTGGGGGCCACCGTCCTAGCTCCATTTCATAGATGGGGAAACTGAGGCACAAATCAGCTAAAGAGATATCCCCAGAGCTGCACAGCAAGTAAGGATCTGAAGTAGGATTTGAATTTGGATCTTTCTGATTTAACAACTGAGGAAACTGAGGGAGGCTAAATGACTTAGAATGATAGACTTAGACTTCGAAGAGGGTTATAGGCAAAGGCTCTCTAGTCCTTCCTCATCCCTATTTTACAGATGAGCAAACTGAGGTCCAGAACCAGTAAGTATCTGAGGTAGAATTTGCATTTAGATTTTCCCAATTCCAAGTCTGGCATCCCGAGGGAACGTATTCCAGACAACGAATGGTGAACGGAGGTGGAGGCAGCAGGCTGAATTCCAGAAATAGCAAGTTGTCCCGTTTGTCTAAGGTCTAACATAAATAAGGAAGCAATGTGAAAATGACTGGGAAGGTGGCTCGGAGCCTTAAACAGCACTCCCCAGAATTGCAGCCTGATGGGGAAGGGTCTGCTGCATACTGGGAGGTTCTCTGAGGTGGGCTTCCTCCTATTTCACCTGATTGCCCAAGTGCAAAGTAATCAGACTGCTTGTCCTCTTGGGGAGGAGGGAAAGAGAGGAAGGAAGGAAGGAAGGAAGGAAGGAAGGAAGGAAGGAAGGAAGGAAGGAAGGAAGGAAGGAAGGAAGGAAGGAAGGAAGGAAGGAAGGAAGGAAGGAAGGAAGGAAGGAAGGAAGGAAGGAAGAAAGGAAGGGGAGGGGGAAGGAAGGGAAGAAAAGGGAAGGGAAGAAAAGAAAGAAAAAGAGAAAAATGAGAAAGAGGGAGGAAGGAAGGGAAGAGAGTGAGTGTGAGTGAGTGTTTGTCTCCCAAGTTGCCGTTCTCTGTGATTCAATCAAGTATTCAGCATAAGCCCGGAGGCCTTTGGTTTTCTCCCTGTAGTCTCAGTACCCAAACCAGTGCCTTGTGCACAGGAAAATCTCAACAAATGCTGTTGAATTAGACCCCGAAGGATCCCGACCCACCAGGACTTTGGGCTGAATGAGAAAGATGGAGTTCGCTCAGTAGGGACAAAAGGCACCGTCTCACACCGGGGTGCAGAAATGTGTTTCACTTGTACAAGATGGCGGACACATGGCCAGACAGTGGCGGCTCTGAACAAGATGGAGGGGTTTGTGGACTGCCAGCTCAGGCTGAGTCAGTGGGGTGCCAGGGCAGCCAAAAGCCTAATTAAGGGAGGCGTGGTTTCCAGCATTGAGCTATTTCCATTGTACCCTGCCTGGGTCAGCCTTGCCAGGGAATGGTGAGTTAGGGCTTCATTCTGGACCCGCAGTTGAAGGAAGACCTCAAATAGCATAAACGAGAACAGGAGAGGTGAAGGACCTGGAGGGTCATCGGAGGACCTGCACCCACTTAGATTGGAGAAGGAAAGGCTCAGACAGGGAGGGTGGGGGCGATGCCGTCCAGGGTGACCCGCGCAATTGGGCTTGGGCATGGACCACACTGTCCAGGCGGGGCTCAGCAGTAGGAAGAACTGCTTGGCTGTTAGCTGTCCCGAGTAGCTGTGCAGGGCTTGGCCAAACTCGGGCACATTGAAAGGTCAGGGATCGGGGACCTGGAATATAGAGACAGTTTTCCCATTCCCAACTGTGTGACTTTGGATGAACCATTTCCCCAGAAGGCTTCAGTCTCCTTTCCTCTGATACTGAGGGATTTCTCTAGATCATCTCCAAGTTTTCTTCCAACTCTAACATTGCGCAGTTTATAAGATTTAGCTTTAAAACTGGAAAAGGATTTTTTAAAGCAAACAAACTAGACTAGGAGTTTTTAAAAGTAGTAATAGCTTTTATTTTTCAAAATACATCCAAAGAGGGGCAGCTAGATGGCATAGGGAATAGAATGACAGCCCTGAAGTCAGGAGGACCTGAATTCAGACACTTAACACTTCCTAGCTGCGTGACCCTGGGCAAGTCTCTTAACTCCAATTGCCTCAGAAAAACAAAACAAAACAAAAACAAAAAACATGCAAAGATAACATCCACCCTTGCAAAACCTTGTGTTTCAAATTTTTCTTCCTCCCCCTCTTTGCTAGATATAGCAAAGAATCCAATATATGTGTGCAGTTCTTCTAAACATATTGCCACATTTATCATGTTGCCCAAGCAAAATCAGATCAAAAGGGGAAAAATGAGAAAGAAAAAGAAAAAAAAAAAAAAAAAACAACCAAGCAAATACCAAAAAAAAAAAAAAAAAAAGGTGAAAATACTCTGTCATACTCCACCCTCAGTCCCCATAGTCCTCTCTGAGTGCAGATGGCTCTCTCCATCACAGTCTGTTGGCCCAAATCCCCTCATTGTTGAAAAGAACCATGTCCATCAGAATTGATTATTACATAATCCTATTCTTGCTGTATATGCTGATCTCCTGGTCCTGCTCATTTCCCTCAGCATCAGTTGATTTAAGTCTCTCCAGGCCTCTCTGAAATCATCCTGTTGGTCATTTCTTACAGAACAATAATATTCCATACCATTCATATGCAATAATTTATTCAGCCATTCTCCAATAATGGGCATCTGCTCAGTTTCCAGTTTCTTACCACTACTTAGAAGGCTGCCACAACATTTTTGCACACGTGGGTCCTTTTCCTTCCTTTAAGATCTCTTTAGAAAAAAAATAAAAATAAAAAAAATTTAAATTAAAAAAAAAAATCTCTTTGGGATATAAGCCCAATAAAGACACTGTTGGGTCAAAGGGTGTACACAGTTTGATAGCCCTTTGGGCCTAGTTCCAAATTGCTCTCCAGAATGGTTGGATCCATACACAACTCCACCAACAATGTATCAGTGTCCCATTTTCCCACATCCCCTCCAACATTCATCATTGTCTTTTCCTGTTCATCTTAGCCAGTCTGGGAGGAGAGAGAGCCAATCAGGGTTGAGAGAGGAGTTCTTCACCTGGGATCCACAGATTTCCAAAGGGTCCATGAATCAAGGAACCTGTGAACTTGGAACTTTTAATATTTTGACGGCTATATTTCAATAGAATGGGTTTCTTTTGTATTTCATGCATTTAAAAAACTGATGCTGAGAAGGGGCTTCCCTAGGAGCTTCCCCATAGAGTCAGTGGAAGGTCTTGACACAGAAAAAGCAGAGTCCCTGATCAAGGCTGCCAGGGATGGAAATGAAGCTGATTTACTTAAGGTCATATGAGCATTAATCATCAGAGAGCGGATTTGAACCCAGGTCTCCTGAATCCAGAGCTGGGGCTTTCTACTCTGATCTCTTCTTGTAGAAGTGAGGAGCTAAAACGAGCCGCTGTGGCAGCTAGGATTGACAAGGAATGGAGCTCTGGCCTTGGACACCAAAAAACCCGAGTTCTAATGTTACTTCAGGCACTTATTGGCTGGATAACATTAAGCAATTCACTTTCTCAGCCTTGGCTTTCTCATCTGCAAAATGGGAATAATATCCCAGGTTCATTGGATCCAGAACAAATGATAAAATGTAACACTAAAAATGGTAATGAAACAATGATTATTATTATTGTTACGGCCAATTCCAAGAGCACGCTTTGGAGCCTGGCTTTGCCCCTTAGTCTGTGATTTTAGGTGAATTCCTTCCTTTTTCTGGGCCTTTCCCCCCCTCTTGGTTGTTACATTTTGTGGCGCTGAAGTCTCTTCAGCTAAAATGGGTCTCCCAGTGGGTCCTATTTATTCGCCATCGTTCCTCAGCTCCCCGGTCCGGCCCCCGCGTCCCATTATCGGGGTCAGCACGGCTGTTCCAGCCTCTTGTTTGTGGCTCGCTTTAGTGGTGAACAAGTTTTTTAATGAGGGCACTGGGCTCGGGGATCTTTAAGGCCCTTCCAGGCCTGACGATGGGCCTGTGATCTCAGATGGCCCTTCCTGTTTCTATTAGTATCCTCCCCTGCCTCCTGTCCCACTGGGACGTTTAATTTAGTCTCCCTTGGTTATTTTTGAACTTGGCCAGTGCTTTCAGGCTACATCTGACTGGTGAGCTTCCAAGAACATCTTCTGCTCCAAAATGGCTCATTCAGACCCAGTTTTCTTTGCTAAAAGTAAGGGTCCGTGCTCCAAGACAGGCAGGAGACACTGGAGCCGCCTCCTCCCCCTCCTGGCTGAGGCTTCCAGAGCTCTGGGTAATTTGGGGATTTCACCTGAATTATTTATCTTCTTTCCTCCCCTTCCCCCTCCCAAACGTGGTCTGAGCCCTCTGGACTATAAAAGTCAGAATTGGCTGGAGGCCGAGGGGCTGGGGGGGAGGGGGCCAGCTGCTCCCTCCCCTGTCCCCCTTCTGCCATGTTAAATCCCTCCTGATGGAAAGCAGCTCCGGAGCTCAGCTTTGATGCTCTTGGGAGCAATGTGATTCATGGGAGCTGAACAGAGCAGGAATACTTAGCTTTTATCTCCGGGACCCTGACCTCTCACTTCAGAGCAGTGACCCCCACTTAGCTGTTCACCATCATGCCTCTTGATGATCAGAGGAAAGTGCCGGGGAGAGTGCCGGAGAGCCACCTTTTCCTATGGGGAGACCCTAGGGAGGTGAATTCCCAGCAGCCCCCACTGTCCGGCACCCCCTTGTAGGTGAAGCAGTCAGGTACATGTTCACCTTGCCCATGGTCCTACTTGGCTTGTTCCCCTTGGCAGCCCCAACCCCATTATGGAGGAAAATAAGCCGCCCACTAATGGGACATGGGGAAAACTGAAGGGATTGGGAAAGAGCACCAACGTGCAGACCCCAAACTTGGCCGTTCACCAGCTTACCTTCTTGAACCTGACTTTCTCTCTGAGTATCTGTTGGGCAGTGCAGAAGGAGCTCTAGTCATCCTGTCTGGATGTTATTAAAATATTTAATAAGTGAGATATTTAAAACAAAGTATATTGCTTTATTAGGGTTACACAATGCTTTTCCATGGCCATTCATTTAACAAGTGAGCTAATAAAACCATTTCTATGGGCTATCACGGATTAAGTGCTGGGAAAACCAAAAGAAGAAGAAAAAAGTAAAAAAAAAAAAAGCTTAACTTCATGAAGAGATGTTTCCCCCTACTCCTTTGCAGAGGTAGCAGTTTACAAGTGTGAAACAGGGATATTTTTGTTGATATCTTGATCAGTTTTGTTGAATTTTCATTCCATTCTTCCTCTTTTTCTATGACATTGAGGATATTCACTGAGACAGAAAAGTTTGGATATGGAGATATAGAAGGAAAAAAATCCATAAAAATTTTCTTGGGAAATTCTTGCTCTCCAGACAGGGGAGACGTGTACGGGACTTATCCTCCCGGGGGCCTGTGAGGGGGTGGGGGTGGGGCTGTCATCTTCATTTTTATAGGGTGAGAAAATCAAGGGCCTGGAAATGATTCAGTCCGACCCCCTGCTTTTTAACAGAAGTCACTGAAGCTCAGAGAAGCCGGGACTAGCTGCCATCACTCAGATACTTAGGAGGAAGAGATTCAAATGGAGGTCTGTCTCCCTCCCAAATCCTGGGCTCTTTCCACGTCTTCCTGTAGCCCAGCCTTTTAATGTTACTGATGAAGAGACTGAGGGTCAGAGAAGTTATTTCCACACAAGGTTCCCTTCTGGTTTCCTGGTCCCCTGTGCTCCTTTCCATTGTATCACACTATCCATCAGTATTTCCCTATCCCTGCTCCCCATAGCCTCACGGCTCTCTGCTTTCTTTCTTCCCAGACTTGTACTGTACGTTAGAGGTGGATTCGTTCGGCTATTTCGTCAGCAAAGCAAAAACCAGGGTATTTCGGGACACGACGGAGCCCCAGTGGAATGAGGTGAGTGAAAGGAAGAGAGGGGAGCCCCAAGTGTAGAGAGCTCCAGAGATGTGGGGAGCCCCGGCTCTAGAAGGACAGGTGCCCCACTGTCATGTCAGGGTGCAACATCACGTGCTCCCCGGTGGTTTGACCAAAGCCGGGGTGGTGTGGGTCCGAGGCCCTGCCCGGCCATCCCCTCTGCTCTCTGATCCCTTGTGTTTCCCAGCCCTGCCCCCGAAGGAGCCCCCCGTGCCCCGGCCCCCTTGGGGGCAGCATGGCGACCTCGGAGGGGCTCCTTCCCCCTAAGTGCACACAGGAGGGGCAGGGCGGTCCCGTGACGTTGTTCTTGCCCCCCAGGAGTTTGAGATCGAGCTGGAGGGCTCTCAGTCCCTGCGGATCCTCTGCTATGAGAAATGCTATGACAAGACCAAGGTCAACAAGGACAACAACGAGATCGTGGACAAGATCATGGGCAAAGGGCAGATCCAGGTCAGACTCTGGGGTGGGCTGGGAGGGGTCCCCCGGCTGCGTTCACTTAGCCCCTCCCTGGGGTCTGCACAGAAGCCCCTCCTTCCTCCTGTTTCTTGGTCCTTCCATGGAGCACAGTCAGCATGACTGGTGCCTCCTGGTGCCGGGCACAGTGCTTAACGCTAAGGACAGAGAGCCCGGGCCTCAGAGCCCCTCCCTCTAATGCCGAGGTTTCCTCCACGCTCCCCTCATGTCTCTGGTTCCTCTGGTACCTGGCCGGCCGTCCAGGAGACAGCATCTGGGATTCTGGGTGGGGGGGCCACCCCAGCGTGGCAAAGGGCCCCCCTCCACCCACCTCGATGCCAACCTGCGCCTCTTGGGGGCCCATCGCATCCTGGCTCCCGTCCGGCCCTCCGGGGACCCCCACCTCCTTGTCTCCTCCGCAGCGTGATGGGTCACAGGGACCAACTGTGCTTGCTCACTGCCCCCCCCCCCCAGCCCCACCACGTCGTTTATCTCTAAGAGACTCCTGGTGTGGGGACCTCCTCCCCAACGGCGGGGCCGAGACCTCGGAAACACCGGGCTTTGATGGGCGGGTCCCTTGTCTGGCAGTGCAGACGGCGAGGGTCCGGGCTCAGAACCCGGCACGCGGCCCATGGTCTGAGACTTTGGGAGGCGAGGGCAGGGAGCAGGCTGGGTCCCCCCAGAGCTCGGAGGAGTTTGGGGGATGGGACCCAGAGGGACTGCCTGCCTCCTCCCTCCTGCTGCCCCTCACTGCTGCGTCCTAAGTGTACCCGGCTGCTCCTTGTTCCTTGGCACCGTCGCCAGGGAAACCAGCGCTACCAAGACAACCAAAGCTGGTGCTTTATGGAGGAAGCAGAGTGGGGGCAGGGGGGAGGGGAGAGAGACACAGAGTATGAGATTGTGAGTGTGTGTGTGTGTGTGTGTGTGTGTGTGTGTGTGTGTGTGTGTGTACATACACAGGGAGGGGCAAAGAGAGAAAACAGAAAGAGACGGAGAGAGGAGAGAGACAGTGTGGGGGCAGAGAGATAGAACAGAAAAAAAGGGAGAGAGAGAGAGACAGAGAGACAGAGAGAGATACAGAGACAGAGAGAGACAGAGACAGAGAGAGATAGATAGAGAGAGAGAGAGAGAGAGAGAGACAGAGAGACAGAGAGAGAGACAGAGAGAGACAGAGACAGAGAGAGATACAGAGACAGACAGAGACAGAGAGATACAGAGAGAGAGACAGAGAGAGAGATACAGAGAGAGAGAGACAGAGACAGAGAGAGAGGCACAGAGGGAGACAGAGAGAGAGAGACAGAGACAGAGAGAGAGACAGAGAGAGATACAGAGACAGAGATACAGAGAGAGAGAGAGACAGAGAGAGATACAGAGACAGACAGAGACAGAGAGATACAGAGAGAGAAACAGAGAGAGAGAGACAGAGACAGAGAGATAGAGAGAGAGAGAGAGAGAGAGAGACAGATAGAGAGACAGAGAGAGATACAGAGACAGAGAGAGATACAGAGAGAGATACAGAGACAGACAGAGACAGAGAGATACAGAGAGAGAAACAGAGAGAGAGATACAGAGAGAGAGAGAGACAGAGACAGAGAGAGAGACAGAGAGAGAGACAGAGAGAGAGAGACAGAGACAGAGAGAGAGACAGAGAGACAGAGAGAGATACAGAGACAGACAGAGACAGAGAGATACAGAGAGAGAAACAGAGAGAGAGATACAGAGAGAGAGAGACAGAGACAGAAAGAGAGACAGAGACAGAGACAGAGGCACAGAGGGAGACAGAGAGACAAAGACAAAAACTGGGAGCGAGGGAAGGAGGGAGAGAACACAAAGGAGGGAGGGAGCGCTCTGGGCTTGGTTCTGGGAGCCTTCCCTTTGTGTGGGCCGGGCGCTCCGGAGGAGAGCTTGTACCCAGACAGTTCCCGGGGGGCCCAGACTGGGGGTGGGAAGGCCCGGGCTCTCTGCAGGTGTCCATCTTGTCCCTCTGTCCAGCGCCTCCTCCCTCAGAGCAGAGGGGTGTGGCCCCCAGGAGACTTCCGGGCCCCAGCTTGGGGGTCCTGCTAGAACACTGCCGTCCCCTGAGGGAGGAGGTGGGTGACTGCCATCTGTTCTCTCTGATGGGTTTTTTGGGGGGAGGGGAGGAGCTGGGAGAGGAAGAGGATGTTCTGGAATGGCATGGATGTCACCAATTAACATAGGAAATTTGGAGTCCTCCCTCCCCCTCCCTGTTTTCCGAATTTTGCTGCGGAAGCCTGCACCCGGAGGTGACGGGTCACCTGAGTTTCCACCCCCCCCTCGGGTCTGTCCCTCCCCCCCAGGCCCCCAAGGGAAATAAAGCCATAAATCATTATGTCTCTGTGGCAGATGCAGATGGGGGAGGGGAGAGGAGGCAGGGGGCAGGGACAGGGAATCTCTGTTATGTTTGGCAGAGGGCAGAGCACAGGCTGCCGGGGGAAATGTTTTTATATTTAAACTTTAAAAAATGGTAACTGCCTGGGAGTCCATATTAAAATCTCTGGCTCAGGACTGCGGGCTGGCCCCGGCCTCGAACTGGGCAGTTTGATCCCTCTGGGTCTCTTTTGAACTACAGGGGGGGTCCCTCTGGGCCCCAGGGGGCTCTTTGCCTCAGACCGCTCTGGAGGTACAGCTCCTAAAATGGCCACACCAGGGAGCCCCGGGAGGGGCGGATGGAGTCGGGGTCCTCTCCGTCCCTCAGAATGGCCTGGTTCCCCTCCCCGGGCCGAGCACAGAGACACCCTGGAGAGTACGGGGAGAATTCTGTTCCCACGTTGTCCACCTCTCCTTGCTCCAGCTCGGCCCAGCCCCCGGGCCTCCCTCCTCACGGCCGAGCTGCCCACGCCAGAGTCCGTTCTGCCCCCACGCTGAGGAGAGAACTCACCGGTTGGCAGGGGAGGGGGGGGGAGGGGGGAGGAGGGCTTCCTGGTCCTCCCCCGCCCCAGAGTTCCCAGGGAGAGCCTCAGGAACCAGTGCTGATCTCCCAAGAAGGAACGTGGCCCCCAGGAAGGCAGGGGTCTTGTCCTCCTTCAGGGCTCAGCCCAGACGCCAGCTCCTTCACCTCCCCCCCCTGCCAAAATTGTTTGGCTCCGATGTTCCTGGTCACCCTGGGCTGCTCCATGCGGCTCTGGCATTGTGCTTGGGCAGTGCATGCTGGGTCTCTCCCAGAGGATGGGAGCCCTCAGAGCAAGGACTGGGGGGTGTTTTTTTTTTTTTTTTTGCCTCCACGCCTAACAGAAAACCTTGCAGACCTGTAACCGGTGCTTATTTTATTTTTTGGTTCATTTTGATTTTGATGATTTTTGGTTAAGTGACTTGCCCAGGGTCACACAGCTAGTCTCAGGCAAGATTTGAATTCAGGCCCTCCTGACTGCCCCGGCTGTCGTCCACATGCCGCCTCGCTGCCCCCATCAGTGTTTGTTGAATGAATAAATGAAAGAAGGAACAGAAGCATGAGAGACCGCCCAGCCGGCTGGGACAGACTGTGACTGCACCGAGGGGGGCAGAGAGCAGCGTGGGAGGAAGTTCCCGGTCTGGGGTTGTTGTTCGTCCCCCACGCTGGGCGAGGGCCGTGACATGCGGGTTGGATGGAAGTGAGGGGCTGGGCAAGGTCCCCCTCCCGAGCCGTCTGGGTCAGTGGCCAGACGTAGAGCAGGACCACAAAGATGGCCCCGGAGGCAGCGGGACCGTGGCCCTTTTAAGCTGCACAAGTTTGATAAGGCGACCCCATCGGAGATCTGGGAGGGGGAAGAAATGAGGCAGAGAATGGCCCCTTTTAGCCAGTTAAAAAAAGTCATTCTGGGAAGGGAAGAGCCGGACAGAGATAGTGGCTGTTTCCATGTAAATCTGGGTCTCAATGGGAATGTGCTTGTTTCTGGGTTCATTCTCCTGTTGGCAGCAGGGGAGGGGAGAGGCCCACACACGGGCCCTGCATTTGTTCGACCTGACTCTGCTTCCGAGGGGGGCTGCTGCTGCCGCGAGGGGAAGAGGGGGGTTCTGGGGAGTGATGGTGACCTTTACAAAATGAGCCTTTCTGCACCACTTAAGCAGAGAGGCGCCGGGCTCTACAACTGTGAGTGGGAGGGCTGGATCTGGAGCTGACATCCCCACCCCTCATGCCTGGGACTGGGACACAGACTCCTGTAGGGAGAATCAGGGTGCTGGCCTCCCAGGTCCTTCTGGCCCTAACCCTGCGGCCTTGGATCCTGCTTTCAGCCTCGGTTTCCCTCCTGTCCTGTGGGAGGCTGGGGTGTGAGGAGAGCACTCAGGAGATGGCCGTCCCCTTCCTCCTCACCTGGAGGAGATGTCTGGGTGGGAGCTGTCGTGATTTATTCCTTGGGGAGGTGACGGCTTTTCTTGCAGAGACCCTCCTGTGTCTCTGCTCTGCAGGAGGAGCATAGGGGGGATTTTGCTTCCAGTGCAGCAGAAAGGAAAAAATGAAGGAAGAGATACCTGCCTCGTTAGCTGTTCTGCCTCTCGGGCTTGGAGCCCTACTGTGCAGCCGGGCTCTGTGCTCCAGGGCTGTGCGGGCAGGGGGCACCCGAGAGCCCAGAGAGTCCAGCCCTACTCTGAGCAGGAATGGGGAAGTCAATCAACCAGCACTTATTAAAGTCCCTACTGTGTCTGGTCCCCCTCCTCAGAACTGTGTTTTTAATTGCTGAGGAAACCAGCAAAAGCCTCCTTACAGACAGGCTGGCAAAGGCCAAGGGCAGGACTCCCTTGTAGGGTGTCCCCCTCTTCAGCCTCGGCCCCCGTCGGGGTCCCCGCCTTCATTTCTGGACCCCGCATTTTAGGAAGCCCCTTAGTGGGCTGGAAGTGGCCTGGAGGAGCGGGCTCTGGTACTGGCCCCTGGCACCGTGAATGGGAGGGAGGGAGGAGGACTTTTGTCCCTGAGAAGAGAAGGCTGGCAGTGGGTGGGAGTGAAAGCTGTCTTTCTGCCGGAGGGGGGAAGAGGAGCAGACCGGCTTAGCCCGGCCCAGAAGGCAGCATGAGCAACTCACAGAGGAGCAGGTTTAGTCTTATGTCAGGAAGTTTCTGTAATGATTAATGATGTAATAATTAACAGTGATAAATATTAACAATAATAAGAGCAAGCATTTACACAGCACTTTAAGGGCATCCTCCCCACGAAGAGAAGCAACAGGGGCCGCTTCCTCTCCAGGTAGTGAGCTCCCCATCACTTTTCAGGCAGAGGCCAGGGGGCCATTTGTGAGAAAGGTCCGCCAGCGGGATTCCTGCTCGGGAGGCTGCCCTGTAGGCCCCCTCCCACTGTGAGGCTCGGGGATGGCTCTGGTTGGAGCAGCCCGAGCTGCCGCTGCCTCCTGCTGAAAGGTGAGCCTCCCGGTGGGAAGCCTCTGGGCCTCTGCCCCTCCCACCCCCGCCCAGGGTCAGCGACTCGCCATTTGTTGACGCAGGCCCGTTTCCGATAACGACCCCCACGTTTCCCCCATACTCCAGATGCTCCTGTCCCCATGGGCCCCCGGGCTGACTGATGCACACATTCCCAGGCTCGGACCCATTCCTCAGAGACTGGGCAGGAGGAGCGGGTCTGCTCCCTGCTGGGGAGGGGCAATAAGAAGCCCTCTTAGTATGCTCTTCAGGTCTCCTTCCTCCCTTCCTCATCCCTGCCATCCTCCCCCCTTCCTTGTCCCTGCCATCCTCCCCCCACCCCCAAGGTTTTGTGAAATGTGGCTGGAGGCTTCCTGCAGCCTGGGAGCCCCCCCTCCGCAGTGGGAGGCAGGCTCACTTTCCCATGAAGCCCACAGATAAGGGCCTCCCCTAGGGGACCTAAAGGGCCCTCAGCGGGGGGAAGGGCCCATGCTTCAGGGTGGGAGAGAACCTTTGATCCAGGGCCCTGAGGGACTGGTGGGAGGCCAGCAGTCTGCTCTGCCTTGGGGTCATTCTCCCTCCCCAGCTCAGCCCTGGCTTTTCCTTTCCTCCTCCTCAGAAGCTACAGGCAGGGGGCCCTCAGCGTGAGAGGGCGGCTTCTGGGGGGTCCTGGATGGGGTGTGAGGACCCGGGAGGCTTGGGGAGCTGCTCATTCTCAGGCAACCTGAGTCTGCCTGGGCTTAGCAGTGAGGAGGGGCTGGGGATTCCCGGAGAAGGCTGACACTTCTGCCCCCAGACTTGGAACCATAAGGGAGCCAAGGCTGGGCCCCCCGTGCTCAGAAGGCTTAGAGCCCGCTTCCCAGGGCACAGGATGTGCATTGAGGAGGGAGGCCGGGATCCTGGCTTCAAGGCTGCCCCTGACGTCATCAGCTCCCAGCCCTCGGTCACTAATGCCCGGCCACGCAGTGACCATGTGGGGAACGGTGTCTGAGGGTCCCCTCCCATCTCATCCCAGGGCCGCTTGGCTCAGAGTGTGGGGCGGCCTCGGGACAGTTTGGTCCCTTGGATTCATTTCAAGGTCCCTTCCTCCCTAGTGCCCGCCTACAGAAGTCACCTGAGGCAGGGGACCGGCCCTGTCCTTTCCAGAAGGGGAGGAAGGCTAAAACGTGGGTACAGGGCCTATAGAGTAAACTGTTCAAAGAATCTAGCTCCAAAATAAATGTTTTTTAATTAAAAAAGAAAAAGAATCTAGCTCCAGAGATTAAAGGGATCCCAATGACCATCTAAACTACCCGCTGCAAGGAAATGATGTAGTGAGTCCCAGGCAGAATCTGAACCCAGATTCTGGGTCTCTGCCTGGCTACGTCCTTATTCCCGCTGTCCCAGGTACACGGATGTCCTCCTCCTTTCGCTGTGGCGACTTTGGTGCTCTGCGTGTGGCCGCTGTTCCCATGTAGTTAAAGGGCACAGAACGAGACCGGGACCCTGACTGGCAGGGCAGCTTTGCTTGGACTGGGACAAAGCCCAGGGAGTGCCGAGGAAGGCCAGGCCCAGGGGAGGGAGCGGAACCATTGTCCTTTGCTTTGTGCTCCCTTCCCTGGCCCCTCCCGAGGGACTCCCAAGAGTCCCTGGGTTTGAATGGAGCTCCAACACTCGGGCATTCAGAGGCTCTCTCCCTCAGCAGTGAGCAGTGAGCCCTCCAGTGGGCCTTGAACTCCTATCTCAAGTGCTCCCGTTGTATCTCCTTTCTGCCCGTGCATTCCTCATCAGGAAATGGGGCCCTTGTGATGCCATGAGGCCTTTGGGGCTCCAGGAAGCAGATCCAGATGGGACGGGGAGGGGACCCCCAGGGGCCTGCTTGGCAAGCCTGTGCCCCTTTTGTACAGAGGAGGAAGCTGGGGTCCTTGTTCAGAGTCCTGTCTGTGAGACCCATCAGAGATGGAATTCTAAACTTCTATTTTGAACTTTTAAGTTTCTCTCCACTGTTCTACACGTTATTAATAATGATGTTGCCCAATTATGTCCTTGCTGATAATTCCATAATTAGTAATAATATCCCACTTTTGCTCAGATGACCTTGTTTTTACTTACTTGTGGACACAAGAGAGGCAGCAAGAATAAGAGGTTCGGAGAGGAGAAAACCTGGGCTCAGATATCTGGGATGCCTGTGGGCAAGTCACCTGACCTGCATCCCCAGCTAGGACTGATGCCCTACTGTGTGTGTGTGTGTGTGTGTGTGTGTGTGTGTGTGTGTGTGTGTGTGTGTGTGTGTGTTGGCAGGATTTTCTTCCTACGTCGGACTGTGAAACCACAGACTTTATGGGTGCAGTTTTCTGTCACCCCAGCTTTGACAATGGCCGACAATTACTTACTGGGCTTTCCACACCCGAGGGGCCTGATCTCTAGCCAGATCCTGCCTCCAACACTCATGTAGCAAGTAAATCACCTGCATTCCTTAACTCTGAAATGAGGACAACAATAGCACCTGCTTCCCAGGCTGGCCCAAGATCAAATGGGTTAATATTGGTAAATCCATTCCCGAACCCTAAAAATGCTACATAAATGTGAGCAATGGCATCATGCTTATTACTTATCAAATGTAAACCCTGTGAGGGGAGTCATTTCTTTCCTCAGGGTAGGTCGTGACAGCTGTGACTGACCTAAAGTCATGCATTGTGTGTTAGGGACATGCTGCCTCCCGAGTAGTTATCCCCAATTTACAGATAATGAAGTTGTGACCTAACTGCTAGTAAGTATGGGGCAGGATTTGCACTCGGGTCTCCCTGCTCCCAGACCTATCCCTTAACAGGCCTTACCTCAAGCAAGCCCCTGTATTTCTACAGAACTCAGTGACCTTATCTGTAAGTAGAGGGGAACTTGGAGATCCTCCATAGCTCAGAGTCTAGGGGAGATTCTATGATCTTTGTTTTTGTTATAACAGAGGACAAGCAGTAACCAATGGCTGACTCTAGAGTGGGGGGCTCATAGCTAAGCAACCATCAAGGGCTGATTCTAGACACAGAACTCAAACTAAAGTAGTGACCAAGGGTTGCTCTAGCATGAGGGCTCATGGTTAAGCAGCCATAAAGGGCTTATTCTAGAGAGAGTGCTCAGAGCTAAGTAGTGACCAAGGGCTATTCTAGAGAGAGAGAGAGAGAGAGAGTACTCAGAACAAAGCAGTGACCAAGGGTTGCTCTAGCGTGGGGGCTCAGAGCTTTCCTGTCTCACACATCCCTTGGGCAGCATCTGCCTGGGGACTCCTCAGAATGAGGTTTTTAAATGCATAAAGTATGGAGGATTGTACCAGACACTACAGACCAGTGGAATAGATGTAGTTATTAATTTTTTTTCCCAAAGCAAAACCCATGGGACTTTCATTTAAGAATCCTTGACATAGAGCATCCTTGGTAATTGTTTTGCCTCCCTCCCTCTCTCAGCCCTGAATGAAAAACCAGTAAAAAGTGGGAGGGGGAGCTCAAGGGGAAGTGTTTATGTGAGCACTGGATTAGCCGTCACTCAGTGAGCCAGCACCTACTGTGTGCACTCCCTGTGTGCTAATCACGGGGCATACAACAACGGGCAAAAACAATCTTAGTGTGCCGCTATTCTACTAGGTCTCTGGGTCTGAGTTCTAACTAAACTTCAAGTAATTGGCCCTTTAGGCTTCCTCTTACAGCGTGGATGGGTTTGGTCCCTTCCAGTTCTGACCCCCCCCCCAACTCCCTCCTCCCTTTCACCCCCCTCTGGCTAGAACTGAATTTGAAACCGTTGAGACATGATGTTTTTCACCAGGAAATTCAAGCCTGTCCCCAAAAACTCTCGGGTCAGTCTTACCCATGGACACTCTGGCTCTGGTGGGAACCTTTCCCCGAGTCCTTCGATTCAGCCACAGCATCCGGGTACCCCTGGGCTTTGTGGATCCATGAACAATCATTTTCCCAGAGCTGCCTTATCTCCGAGGGGTCACACAGCCAATCTATGTACATCCTAGGAGCATGGCAAACCCATGTCTGGTGGAAGCCTCGGGAGCCATCTAGTTCCACCTCCTCATTTTACAAATGCAGGAAACTGAGGCCTGAGATTAGGTGACATGTTCCTGGTTACTTAGTAACTCTCTGAGACATCTCCAATCCAGGTTTTTATCTACTTCAAGCCTGGCTCTCTACCACTGCAGCTACATGGCACAGTCAATAGAGCATCAGGACTGTGATCAAAAGGGACATGAGTTAAAATTCAGCCTCCATACTTATTATCTGTATGATCTAGACAAGTCATCTAATCCTTTTGCCTCAGTTTTCTTATCTGTAAAATTGGCTGGAGAAGAAAAACTAAAACATAAAATGGAGGAGAAAATGGCAAACCACTCTAGTATCTCTGCCAAGGTAACCCCAAATAGGGTCACAGAGAGTCATACTCGACTGAACAACAACCAGTTGTTGGTTGGACTGAATTGAATTCTAGGCAAGAGGGCATCCCTCAGGGCCAAGATGCCCACGAGACTGGTTCCTCTTTCAAGATAAGGGGATAATCCTTTCCAGATTAAATGCCGTGTTTGTCTACCATAAAATGTCAACATGGTATCATGAAGATGAATAATAATAATAATTAGCTTGTAAGATTTGCAAAGCCCTTTACACGTATCCTGTTTTATCTTTACAACTAGCCCAGGAGGTAGGTATTATCCTCATTTTACAGATCATTAAGTCATTTGTCTAGAGTCACACAGGGTGTGAGACTGGATTTGAACTTGGGTTCTTCCTGACTCCAGATTGAGCCCTCTACCCACTGTACCATTTAGCTGCCTTGAAGGAGGAGGCCCTGGAGGCAGAGGAAACCCAGGTAGAGTCATCTTTCTTAGCCTCTGTTTCTTCATAATGAGGGAAATTAAATTAGCTTCTCTCTAAAGTTCCATCTGTAGATTTGTGATCCTCTATCATTTTTTGTCCCACCCTGGGCTCCCTTTTCCTTCCTTTTAGTTATAAATTTGTTCTGGATTAAATCACACACAGACCCCCCCATTCCAAAGGAACAGTCTTTAGTGTGACAAACTGACCCTTCGGTGTACGAAATGAACCATCCTGCAGAACAGGGCCTGGTCACAGATACGCCAATGGTAGTCGCAGACATCCATCCTCCTGTGGCAGGGCTGGGCCTGGCGCTGCTGGCGTTCTTCCCAAGTGAAGCAGTGACCCAGATTCCCCACTGAGGAACAGTCTATGCTGGGCCAGGACAGGAGAAAAAGAGATCCCCAGATGGCTTCCTTAAAAACCCCCAAACCCAATAACTACCATGAACAGCTTCAAAGTGCCCCGTCATGTTGGCAGCTCAGATTGGGGCAGAGTTTGGATCTACCTCAGTTAGAAATTGTGTTCATGTGACAGGATGCCCCCCCCCAACAACCCTGATCCTATCACATCTAGCCATCAGATGATAAGGACTGGATTTCTAAATGCCATCGAGGACTCCACTCCCAAAAACTCAAGGGTCATTTCTCTCAAGGCATGATGGTCCATCTCGGGTTGGCTGCTTGAGGATGTGTATTTTTCTACATAATTAAGATTAGAGGAGGTCATTCTGCCTTGGGAGACAGAGGAGGCAGAGAAAAGAGCCCCAAACCCCAGAGGACCTGGATCCAAATATCCCTTCTGATGCTTACTTGGGTGGCCAGACCATTTTAAAGCTTCCGAGAGCCTCTGTAAAATGTGGTTGTCGGCCTAAATGACCTCCGCAGCCCCTTCTAGGTCCAGATCTCCGAGCCTCAGTTTCCTGACCTGTAAAATGGAGATAATTGCCCCTCCATCATAGGGTTGTTGCAAAGATCAAATGAGACAATGTAGGCAAATTGTTTTTGCAAACCTCAATACAGTTGCTACATGTGTCTTACATCATCATCATCATTGTTACTGTTACTCTCTTCCCATAGGCAAGTCTTTATTTACATCAGTCTCCCGAATCATTCCCCCTTGCCCCGCTCAGAAGGCAGATCTGTTGAGCTTACAGTCTGATGGGGGGAGTTAGGTATTCCCTACATCAGAGGGCTGGGGGTTCCTCCCAGGCCCACTTTCTGCCCATGCCCTTTCCCTCTTCTCTAGCAGAACTCTGCCTCCCCCTAAGTTCCCTAAGACATTGGTCCTGGTCATTTCCTCACAATCTCTTCCATGTGACTGTTCACAAAAACAGCCCTTGTCTCCCCAACTTTCCTTTCTCTAGGTTGACTCTCCTCAGTTCTTCCTATGGCCCAGACCGAGTTCCTCCTTTCTCCCTCCTTCTCTCTGCCTGCTGGCCCCCTGGCTTTTCTCAAGTTCCAGTTTAAATACCCTTCCTACAGCAAGCTCTGCCCGATCCCCCTTGGGGCCTTCCATCAGAGTCATCCCCAGATTAGCCTATCTTCTTTTTGTTTGGACATAGTTGTTTGTACATTGTCTCCCCCGCTTGAGTGTGACTTTCTTGAGCTAGCCCTTTGCCCAGTGGCTGGCACAGAGCAGCCAGCCTGTGCCTGCTGCCAAGGTCAGTACTGCCGTATTCTCCGTCCTTCCCCCCACGCAGTCCTCCCATGAGTCCTCTGTTTACAGAATCTCTGGCAAAGGGGCCAGGATGTGGGATGGAGAAGGGCGCAAAAAAGACAAGCAAATCGTTCTTGCTCTTGGCTGTTGGGTCATAACTAGCGTCCCTCTTGTTAACCCTAAGAGACAGGTTTTACAGAGCAGTCACTTGGAAGGTGTGAGTTTGGGCCTCCGGCTACTGCTTCCTGGTACCTGCACCTTATTGGGCAGCTTTCTGAGAGTCCTACCAGAAGTGGGCTGGAATGGGGCTCTTGCTCACTCCACGTGCAGTACCCAGAAACACTAGCACTTTAAAAGAGCTTCAGACACATAATCTCACCTGCTCCTCACAAGAAGCCTGAGAGGGAGGTGCTATTCTTCTTCCCACTTTACAGATAAGGAGACTGAGGCACAACGCAGTTAAGTGGTTTGCTTACGGTCCTCAGTCCAGTAGCATTTACTAAATGTCTACTATGGGCCAAACATACAAAGAAGAATAGAAACAGTCTCTGACCATAAGGCACTCGCAGATAATGGAGTGACAGCCTGCAGACACCTTAGTAAGTAGCTGAAGTGGTAGCATCTTCCTGATCCTTTGTGCAGCTCCTTACTCAGGTATCTGATCCCCATTTTACGGATGAGGAAACAGACTCAGGAGGTCAGGTGAGCTCTCCATAGTCAGAAAGCTAGTAAATACTGGAGGTAAGATTTGAACTTTAAACTTCTTGATATCATCTAGTACCATTATTATAAAAATGTATTTGCTTATTTTTATATTTCATAAATAAATATATTTATTATATAGCAGGCTCTCTGTGTGTACTGCATCACACTGTCAGACACCCTGATGTCACTTTGTCCATTATGGAGAAGCAGCAGCTAAGGCTCATGGACATCTCAATACCAGGTCTGACACTCTGTTATCTTTAAAATGACCATTTAAACTGTGGGAGAAAAAACCCCACACACTGAGAAGCCCCGTAGCACAGCAGCCCACAGACCCTTGGGATACCCAGGCTGGGATCCCAGCTCTGCCATGGATGACCCAGAACAAACCGCTTTCCCTTCCTGAATCTTACTTTGCTCATCTGTTTAAAAAACAAAAAAGCTAAAAACAAGCTTGAACTTTGATAGGATCATAGAAATTAATGGACCTTAAAAGATTTTAATTTTTTTACAGATGAAAAAACTGAGGCTCATTTACTCACTTAAGCTCAACCTGGTGGTAAATACAGTGCAGCTGGCATCTAAACCCAGGTTTGACCCTGCTAGGTTGTTATGGGAAACCTCCCTGTACATTCTAATTAAAAGCACTCTATTCATCTGAGTAATCATATTATCGCCATTATCTCCTTTTCCTTGTTTACTCTGCTCGTTCCATTTTCTGTTATAAACTTCCAGCTTAAAAGAGAGCTTTGCCTGCCCCGTGTTTCTTTATCTCAGTTTCCCAGGTGTCCCTCCATCCCACCCCCCATCCCTCACCCATTGCCAGTCATAGACTTGATGCTGGCTGAAGGGATCATTTGTTCCAGGGCTTCTCACTGTGAGTTCAGTTTCATCTTGTGCTTTATATTTTGATAGTATAATGGTTTCCTTTGTAATCCTGGGCACTTAAAAACATTAATACCCTAAGGCCCAGAGAAGGCAGACAGTTTGCTGCAGATCACACAGGGCGATTGATGCCCACTAGTCAGTCCAGAGTAAACATTTATGAAGTGCCTACTATGTGCCAAGGGGAAAAAAAGGGAGACAGTCCTTAAGGAGCTTACAAGGTCTGCTTTCATCTGCAAAGTCAGGGAGCCAGACTACATGCTTCCGAGGAGCCTTCCAGGGCTCAGTTTATGATCCTAAATGATAAAAAATGAAATGATCCTAAGTGGGAAAAAATGCAGTTCCTCCGTGCTTTTGAAAGATGGCAGGGCCACAGAGGGCCCAACCTGGGTCTGTCAGTTTTGCTGAATTTTTATTTGTCTTTTTTTATTCTTTACTGTGTAGGACGGTTCGCTGGGGAGGGGCAAGGGGTGAGGGGTAGATTTGAATTAAGATGATAAGACAGAAAATATAAATGTTTTTAAGAAACATATTTGAGACTTTTAGAGAGGGTCCTTCATAGTGTCTGTGGGGGGAGACTCACCACACGTAAAAAAAAAAAAAAGGAAAGAACAGAGATGGCTTGATGGTGATTGCGCCCCCTCTTCCCCCGCACCCCTTCTGCTGAACCCTCCCTCCGTCCCTCCCGACCAGCTCATTCAGCATCCTTGCACCCTCTCCAAGGTTAGCAGAAGTCCAAGACACACTGCCTGCAGGACTTTCTTTCCCTCTGCTTCTTTTTCTTGGGGGACGACCACTAGGCTTTCCAGCCCCCCTGACCCATTGGGGACTGGGGTAACCCAAGAGAGGCTTTCTGGGTGGAAATGGGCCATGGCTTCATTTCCTCATCTGTAAAGCCCTTCCCAGATGGGCTTGTTGAGAGAGAATCAAATGAGGTCATCTGTAACAAACCTTTAATGCTCACTTACTCTTATGTAACAGGGAAGTGGAAAGACACAGCACAAAGCGCTCCAGCTCTGGAGTCAAAGGATCTGGGTTCAAATTCTGTCTCTGCTGCTTGCTCCTGGGTTAACCTAACCCAGATCCCTTCGGGATCCTTGCTTTCATGGCCCATCATAAGAGTTAGGCATTCAAACTGTGACGGCTTCTCATTACCTGGGTGACTGTGGGACACCACCGACCCCCGACTGGTTCATCTGTGAATGCTCCCAGGGTCTGTTTGTCTCTCTGTCCCACGAGCCCTTCCTGTAGGTGAACAGACAAGCATACTTGTCCTTACTTGACTGCCTCTCAGGTCCTCAGTTTGCTAGTCTGTGAAATGGTGCTGTTAGATTCTAAGGTGCCTTCCTTCCATCAGGGTGGGATCCTGTGAGCATTGTGCATTGGGCATCCCGGGCCTGGAACTGGGAAGGGTTTTGTGGAACTCTGGGAGGCTGGAAAGTACCTGCTGTTTGTTCTTTTTTCCCTGAGAAAGCAGACATTCTCCTTTCCCTCTGTACAGCCATCACAAAAAGGGTAGTGAATTCTTCCCCTCTTTTCCTCTTTCTTCTCTTCCCTTTCCCTTCTTCTTCCTATTTTCCCCTCTCCTTCCCTTTTTCCTTTTCCCTTCTTTTCCCCTTTCTCTCTCTTCCCTTTTTTCTCCTTTCTCTACCTTTTCTTCTTCCCTCTTTCCCCCCTTACCTTCTCTTTTTTCCTCCATCTCTTTATCCTTTCTTTTTTTCCTTTCTCCCCTTTCCTGTTCCTTCCCTCTCCTCCCAAATAGACTTGTTAGCCCGAGGTAACTCATAGCTCCCAATTTCCCTCAGTGACTGACTCAGTTTCTAAGGGGGCAGTGCTGCCAGCCCTCTGAGTGGGCTCTGGAGAGCAGAGAGCAAGCTTGTTAAGGAGGAGGCTTTGTCCTGCCTCCCCAAGCAGGAGACCCCAGTGAGATCCAGGCAGATGTCCATGAACTCCTGATGGGCCCAGCACGGCCAAGGAGGGGCTGGGGCAGCATGAGACCAGTATGGCTCCTGCCACGAGACCTGCTCCTTCCAGGAAAGGAGGGCTAACCTCTCCCTTTTCTGAACCTTAACTATGTACGTGGTGGGTGTTCAGTAAACAAGCAAACAGCGATAAATGGATAAATGAATGAGTAACTGACAAGGAGCCTAGATTTTCTTCTCTGATGTGGGACCCATAATCCCTGTTGTCTGGCTCACAGACAGTCCAAGGAGGATAAAAAGTGAGGAAAACAGCTCATTGTCAACAGCAGGGAGCAAGGTCTCTGGGGCCCTGGGCTTGGCCCTGGGATGTTTACCATTTTTATTAATGACTTTTTATCAGATGTGTGCAGCTGACTCAGGCCTGGGAGGGAGAGCGAATGTGTGTGATGACAGGGGCAGAAACCAAGAAGATTGAGTCAGGTTAGGAGGTTGGGCTGGATGCATTGTAGTAGGGATAAATATAGAGTTCTAGAAATACATTCAACCCAAAATCAGCTCCATTAAGCACAAAGTGAGGGAGCCATGGCCAGCCCCGCATTGGTTTGGAGGAGATTGTTGGGGTTGGGGAGGGGTACGAACTCACTGAGTCAGCAACAGTGGGAGAGTGCAACCCTCTTAACCCCCTGCACCACTGGGTTTGGCAGCTTTAGTCCTGGACATCACCTTGTAGAAAGGACATGATTGGCCCCTGAGAGTGTTAGAGCAGGGCCACCAGCATGGCTAAGGGCTTGATATTAGTGCTTCAGAGGGATCTGTAGAAGGAACGAGGATATTTGATTTAAAGAGTCACTTAAACAGTGACTGGACAAAGCTTCCAGCCACAGACCCTGATGGCCCATAATAAAGGGCCCCACTAAGGAGTAGCTGTCTTCAAGGAGCCCAAAGGCTCAGACAGAAGGGGGATTCGCCTTGTCTGCTTGGCCCCAGAGGATGGGGACAGTCTTGGCTCACTAGAAAGTAGAAGTGTCCCAAGGTAGAATGGTCTAGCCCATAGCTCAGGAGCTCCTCCTTCCTGGAGGTCTTCAATCAAAGGCTGGGTGACAGCTGGGCAGTCTCAAGGGTCAGTAAAGTAATTCAATTTAACAAGTATTGAGTGCCCACTGTGTGCCAGGTACAGGACCTATATTAGTAGTATCCACATAAGCAGCTTACGGCTCCGATGTTCTGTGTCTCTTACCACACCAGCCAGGGCTGGCCTCACCCTGCAGTAATTCCCTGTCCAGTGGTTTGGCAGCCATCTGTGCCGCCATTTTCCCGAATCCTACCTCCCATTGCCCAGGCTCCCAGTTCTCCAAACCCTACTGTTCAGCTGTGCCTTGTGCTGCCTTTTTGCTGGCAGCCCTCCTACTTGTCTTTCTTCTCTGGGACAGAACCTATAAGTAGAGACAGTTTCATACGAATCCCTCAGCTTAGCCTGTCTCTTCCCTCGTAGTTCTACCTCTAGCACCAGATCTCGTTGGATGCCCATTTGGGAAGGATGGCGTGGTGTTGGAGAGGAGCCCTCCCCTAGCCCACCCTGCCCCGCCTCTCCTTTACCCCAGCAGAAACAGAGAGTGGGGCTCCTTCCCTAGCAGTCTACCATACAGTGTCCTTTCTCCAGCTGAAAGGAGAAGAGGTGGATGATAGTAGACAGGTCTCCCTTCAAAGCCTGGTATCATAATGTTACTTTCTGCCCTGGTTTGCCATCCTGTCGCGTCTACCCTGACATTTCCCCATGTCAGAATCTGCTTTGCAGCCGGGGTCTTGGGCCTTGGGGGTCCCTGCCTCCTGGATGACTGCCTGCTGGGCCTAGCCTTGCACCTTTCTTTATGAATGGCTCTGAGCTTTGAGTCCTGCTAGGTCAGAAATCCTTAACCTGGGCTTTCCCTGAGGATCTGTAGATGGATTTCTGTGGGTCCTGGGAACTTGCATAAAAGGTGGGGCTGGAATCACGTCTTTATTTCTATTTAAACGGTTTCCTAGATTTTTTTTTTTTTTTAAGCTTTTCAAGCATTTAAATCCCTGCAGTTAAAAACCTGATTCTGAGAAAGTTCAGAAGCCCAGCCCTGATTATTCACCTTTGGCTCTGAGACCCAAGAATTAGGGAAACATAGGCAAGCGCTTCTTGGAAAGGGATTTTCCACCAGGTATTGGCGTCTGTTCCATTGGCACTGGCTGGCTTCCATTTAGCCCGGTTGAGGCTGAATGTTGTTTGCCAAGCTTGGTCGGACGGGTGGGTGGAAAGCGGAGGTCTGGCCCCTACTCTCTGTCTGGTCGTGTCTGAGCGCAGGGAACCGGTGGCTCTCCTTCAGCCGGATGCTTCTCAGGAACTTTCTGTGGGGGAAGAGGCTGGGATCTGCACAGATCTGCCTCTGTGGAACAATAACCGTGAGAGATGAGCTTGGGAAAGTGAGATGGGGGAGGGATGGGGACACTAGGCAGGAGACGTCTCATCTGGGGAAATTGGATGACCTGAAAAGAGTCCCTAGCCCATGGGGAGGAAGAAGGAGAGAACTCCTGCTTAGGACCCATCTGCTGAGGCACCAAGGTTTCCATGGATACCAACCAGCCAGCTTTCCTCCAATCAGGTGCTGTTTTATCCAAGCGAGCCTCATCCTCGGGACTCTTGGGATTGACTGGAGCCCAGGGCCCCTCATCCATGCTATTCTTCCTCCTCCAGTCTCATCACCCACAAAAGCAGGGATCAGACTTCTTTCCGAGGGACTCCAGCATCCCCCTCCCCAGTTTCAACCATCAGAATACTGCCCCTGAGCAAGGCCCTGGCCAGAGGAAATAGTTTTCTCTTTGAGAGTGAAGGGCCAGAGTGGTCTTCAATGCTCATTTATTCAACAAATATTTATCATGTACCTGTTTTTGAGCCAATGTGGAGAGCTTGGCAGTGCAGCAGGGAGTGGGATGGAGGGGGGAGGGGGAAGAAGGCTTTGTGAGAGGAAGAAATTCTGGATTTACAGGTCTGGGTGACATTGGAGAAGTCAATGTACTTTTTCACATCCGGTAAAAAGAGGCAGCTCTTTCCATAATGGGCTGGTAGTTGAGGGTGGAGGGGTACCATGGATAGAACCCTGAGCTTCAAGTCAGGGGGACTCATCTTCCTGAGTCTGAACCTGTCCTCAGACACTTACTAGCCATGTGACCCTGGGCAAGTCCCTTCACCCTCTTTACCTCAGTTTCCTCATCTGTAAAATGAGCTGGAGAAAGAAATGGCCAATGACTCCACTTTACCAAGAAAGCCCCAAATGGAGTCAGGAAGTCAGACAGATTCTCCATCATTAACCCTAAGACACAGCCCGTTGGACATTAGTAATCTAGTGAGAATGCTAAGAGGTGTAATGAGGCAACAAGGTCCACAATGCTCTCTGTTAAACAGAGGAAAAGGCGACTCCTGGCTATGGGGATGGGAAGCAGCCAAGTGGCTCAGTCAAGCTAGGAAAGACCCAAGTTCAAATCTCAGATATTTCCTAGCTAAATGACCCTTTTGCAAGTCACTTCCACTCTTCAGGCCTCAGTTTCTTTATCTGTAAAATGAGAGAATTGGATTCAGTGTCCTCCAAGGTCTCTCCCAGGTTGAAATCCAAGATCCTGTGGATTAGGAATCAGACGGGCAGAGCCAGGTTGTGGAAAGGGCATTTGGGGGGAAAGGAGCTGCAGCAGCAAGAGCTGGCAGCGGGAAATCACGAGAGCTCATGTGGGAATCGGCAGCGAGTCCGGTTTCACTGGAGGCTGCAGGTTTGGCAGCCGTGGGAGATGAGGTTAGAAAAGCTGGCTGGGGCGCTTGTTGTCCTGGCGGTGCTTTCCGAAGATCCTGGATAGCACAAACATTCGGTGAAGATTTTGGAAGAACCCGGGCCTTGGGAAGGCAAGCGGCACTTTTAGATCATGCTCCGCGCCAAGCGTAACGCCGGGTGCCAGGCGCAGAAACGAAGCTGTCCTTGCTCTGGGAGGAGACCAGAGGAAGAAGAGCTCTGCGGGAGAACATCGGAAGAAAGCCGGCCGCGGCAGGTGTAGAACGTGGGCAGGCTGCGGCTGGGAACAGCTCGCGTTCTCGGAGCTCGTGGGTCAGTGCTGGGAGCGTGTCCCAGGCCTGCCTGAAAAGCCAATGTGAGTGATCAGTTCTAGCCGACTGTCAGTGCCCCCTAATAATGAGCAAAGAGGAATGTCTCCTTGGGAACATGTGACCCGAGTTCTAACCTCGCCTGGCAGATCTCCCCCCATAGAACGTTAGATCCCGAGGGGCGCTGCCCCCCCCACTCGTGACACGTCGTGACCCGGAGAGTTGGGAGACTCCGGACTGAGAACTTCCTTCCCCCGACTCTGCTCACGCACGTGATGGCTCCGAGGAGAGAGTGAGGCTGATGACTCTGTGGCTGCTTCATTGAAATCCAGTTCTTGCATGACGTCATTAGTTCTCTCTGGAAATGTCTCAAGTACACACACTCACTCACTCACACACACGACCCTCCTACTCCTTTGAGCCTGTGGAGAAGCCGGAGCTTCCTGCCACTGGGAATCCCCAGGATGCCTCTGGAACACTGAATCTCAGGATTTAGAAGCGCCTTCAAGGCCACAGAGACCCTCGCCCCCGGGCCCTCCTGTGCGGACTGAGCAAGGAGCTAGCTTTGCCTTGGGTGAGAGCTGAAGGACCTTGGAAACCATTGGATGGGAAAAGGGAGGCGAAGAAAGAATGACTTGCTAATAATATGAGGCAGGATTGTGTCTGGGGTCTTCCCTGCTTCACCCCATCAAGCCTCCGCTATCTCTGATTCCATTTGCAAGGCTCCCGCTGACCCGGGTTTGCCCCTTGTGGTGAGGAACGTGCTTCCTCCCGCCTGTTTCTAAGCTGGGGTCCCGAAATCCCCGTTCTCGGCCTCCCTCTTCCCGGCCTCCTCCCAGACCTGCCCTTTCTGCTCCCGCCCTCCCCTGCACCCCGTCTTTCGTTCCTCACCCAGGAATCTGCGTCTAACTGTGCTCTGGCAGTATCGCTTGTGCCCACACGCTGCCCCGGGAGTGGGGAACAGCCATGCCGTCTGACAGGTCCTGGGAGGGATGGGCTGGCATCCCCTGGCTGCCTTCTCTGCCCTACAGGCCCGGGCAGGTCCCTCTGGTGTTTTCTGAGGGTCGTCCCAGGAGCCCCCCACCCCTTGTGCGTGTGAGCAGCAGAGACGGGCTGGGGGCTGGAGAGGATCACTTACTGAGCCCTTAGAGGCTGGCCAGTCCAACCCTGTCAGGTGACACATGGGGCACTGAGACCCAGAACGGTCACAAGAGGGTAGACTTTGAGGAGAAGAGAGCCTGGGGGCTTTCTGAGGTGGCATTTGAGCCTGTCCTCCCGTTTGTCCGGTGCTCCCTCCCGTACACCCTGCTTTTAACAGGGAAGAAGGGGGAGATGTCTCCCCTCCCCCCACAGACTTTGCCCTAGAACAGTCCAAGAAGAACTGGAGAATGGGAAATGATCGGGTCCCAGCAGGAGCGAGCTGTGAAGTGAAGGAAAACAAAATCCCCAGGAACAGCTAGAAGGAAAGGAAAGTTTCTGTGGTAACCAGCCTTGTCTTAACAACCGGCTGAATACCGCGAGCGGGACTGGGTTCAATTCAACAGACATCTGCCGCGTTCCAAGCTCAGTTCTACCTCAGCCCCTGCCGAGGGGCTTCACTTGGGGTGAGGGAGAGGAGACGGCGCCGGGGGAACGGGGACTGAGGAAGTCCCGGAAGTGAGAGGCCTCTTAGACTCCTTGTGGACCTGATTTGTTGTTGCTGAGGCTGGGGTTAAGTGACTTGCCCAGGGTCCCACGTCCAGGAAGTGTTAAGTGACCAAGAACAGATTTGAACTCGGGTCCTCCTGACTATCCACGCACCACCTCGCTCCCCGTGGGCCTAATTCTTTAGGAAGTTCCCTTTAGCCGTGGCCACCTGATACCGCTTAAGGGCAGGTGCTCTTCACCTTTTGTGTGTGTCTGGAACCCTCTGGCAGGGACTTTGGTACAGCCTGTGGGCCTGTTTTCAGGATGATGTTTTTAAGAGCATAAAATAAAATAGCTGATTATAAAGAAAATTAACTATATCAAAATCACTGTCGTTCCTCAGTCACGTGACTCTTCGTGACCCCCCTGGGGGTTTCCTGGCACAGACGCTGGAGAGGCTTGCCATTTCCTTCGCGTTCATTTTACGGGCGAGTAAGCTGAGGCCCACAGGATTAAGTGCTTTGCCCAGGATCCCACAGTAGCAAGCCTGAGCTTGGCTCTAAGACCCCCGCCCCAGGGGCACCTGGGCCCTGCGCCTCCCTCTTGGTGCCCTTCGGGAGCAGAAGCAGCCCTCGGTCCCCTACGGCGGCTCCCAGACTGCCCTCCGTGCCAAGCGAGACATCTGTGTGTATTTCTCTTCCTCTCTGCCTGCGGAGGCGACGGCAAAGCTGTCGCTTCCTCCAGCACGGGGCTCTCGCCATCCCGGCTCTGGCTCCCTTCCACTGGCGCTCGGCAGGAGCAGACAGAGCCGGCGGGAATACTCTGCGGCCCGCACAGGGCTTGTGTGGCCCGAGCCCCGCTGCTGCACGGAGGGGACCGCGGAGCCTCCACGGCCGCCCGGCTCGGCCCGCTGGGCGTCAGATACCCGGTGTCCGGCGCAGCGCCCAGGCAGGGAGCAAGCAGGCTAGCGGGGCGCCAGACGGCACCGGGCTCTTTCCGCTGCCCCACCCGACTCCGCAGGCACACGGCTTGCTCGAGTCCGTGTGGGCCATTTGTCGGTAAGAGTTCCCTACGCGCCTTATCCCAGGTCCGCTGATAAACTTCCAAGTCATCCACACTCCGTTCTGCTCCGTGCTGGTAAAGCAGATGAAGAACAAATTTTGGGTTTTTTTTTTTTTCAATTTTTTAAATATAAATTATTTTCCTCCCTGCCCACACTGAAAAACAAAAATAAAACTGAAATCCTTGGAACAGGCAAAACGGATTCCTGCGATCGAAAGCTCTGTCAGTCTGCCCCCGAGTCCGTCACCCCCTGCCAGGAGACGGGAGCGAGCTGCCTTGTGGTCATCCGGAATCATACATGATTGTTTAAAAAAACAAAACATTCTAAAGGCCAAAAAATTAAGTAGGATCCAAGTAGTTAATGAGAGAGAAGAGAATATCTCCCTTCCCACTTCTCCCTCCCTCCTCCTCTCCCTCCTCCCCATCTTTAGGGTCTAACCCTAACCCCATTGTGCAGAGGGTGAAAGTGAAGCTAGGAGAACTTGAGCGCCTTGTTTAAAGCCTCATAGCAGGTACATATTTTATGTTTGCCAGTGCACTTGTGGGTAAGCGATTTGCCCGGGTCACACAGCTAGTGATCGGCAAGTGTCCGAGGTGGGATTCGAATTCAGATCCTCCTAACTCCTCTCCACTGCGCCCCCTAGCGGCCCCTTAAGAAGTGTCTTAGAGGCAGGATTTGCACTCAGTTCTTTCTGATTTCCGTGTGCTGTCTATTACAGGCCACTTAGCTGCTGAATCTCAGGGGCGCAGTCCTTGAGACCTGGAGCCTCTTGGGACATAAACTGCGCTCCTCAGGGAGGCATTCTGGGTACTTTTGCGGGAAATTTCCTATGGATGTAGCCTTGTCCCGAGACCGCTCGCGCCCAGACCGGCCCTGGAGGGCGCGAGGGGCCCGGGGCAGTGGCGCCCCCAGGCGAGGAGCTGAGGTGACTCCCCCTCCGCAGTCCGGGAGCAGCCGCCCTCCAGTCTCGCTCCTCTCACATTCCGAGAGCCCCTGGTCCCGGAATCGTGGAAAGTCGGAGTTCTCAATGTAGTCCCGCCCCCTCGTTTTACTGAGGCAGAACTCCTTGTACCATTCATTTGCCTTTTAATTACATGCCTGCCTTGGGTATAATTATGTGTTATTACTTAACGTGTCATTACTTAACTTTTCACACACACACACACACACACACACACACACACACACACACACACACACACACACACACACCCTCCCGCAGTGACCCTTGCCCCCAAGAAGCTCCCTTCTCCTGCACAGCTCGGTGCCCGGCGCTCCTGACTGCCTGGGGGGCAGGGGCAGCGTCCGCCCGCCAAGCCCCATCTTGCTCCCAGATGAAGGTGCTGCCCCCCTCCCCCAGCGCCGGCTTGGGTGGGGGCTGACGTTGCAGGAGCGGTTTTCCCCAAGGACGGGGGTGTTGCCAGCGGGGCGCCGGGCACAGATGGCAGGTGCTGTTGGCTTCCATTGTGCCCGCGTCCCCAGAGAACGTCTGCAGCAGTCGGCCCCGATCCCCGCTGTGGGCCAGGGGAGGAGGGGCGCGGGGGGGCTGGGAAAGCTGAGCCGCGCACAGAGCTCATCCTCACATCTCCGCATTTGCTTCCCATTTGGCAGCGAGTGCCCTAAATAAACATCCCGGGCGGCACAAGGGGAGCTTTGTTTCTCCCGGCCCCTGGCTGATAGGTCTCCACACGTGCTCGGGGCCGTTTGCAGATAGCGCACGTGACGGCAATTAGAAAGGCATGTGTCTGGGAGGGGGCGGAAATCGGATGCGTTTGGGCGCCGGGAGGTGGGAGCCCCTTTGCTCCGGGCCGCGGAGTGGAAGCGTCCTGAAGGGAGGGACCGCTTGGTGTGGGCCCCCGTGGCCCCTGCGAGCCCGGACCCTGAGGGGTGGTGAGGGGGGCCTGCTAGCAGGGCCCGGAGCCTTCACCCCGTCCTCCTTTCGCCCTCGTAGTCGGTAGTCCGGGCTGCCCGGCCGGGGAGAGGCCCTGGTCTAACTCTGAGGTCTTTACCCGGGAGCCCGAGGGCAGCCCCCCAGTTAAGGAGCCATTTGTTTTGCAGCCTAAGAGGTTTCCTTTGGAGTCATTTAGTCATTAGCGTGAGGAAGGGTCCTTAGTTCCGCCTGACTTGCCCGGTGGGGGATCCCCCCTCCCCCCAGCCTGCCTCCCGAGGAGGCTGCGCTGTCCGCTGGGGGCCCCGGGGCTGAAGCGGCTACGTGGGGGCAGAAGGCGAGGCTGGAGAGTGTCTCCGCCGCTCAGTTTACTTGGGGAGACAGGGGCAGCTGGGGAGGGAAAGCCGGGCCGGGAAGAGTTAAAGCCGGGAGGGGCCGGAGGCGGGGCCCCGAGCGCCTGCTGGAGCCTGAGTGGAGGGCGGGCCGTGGGCGGGGCGCGCGCCGGCCTAGCCCTGCCCCCGAGCGCCTGCTTGAGCCTGACTGGAGGGCGGGCCGGGGGCGGGGCGCTCGGCGGCTGCTCGCCGCCCCCCGGAGTTCGGCCTCCCGCTCGCCTCTCGCCAGCTCACTTCGCACACAGTGTATTCCCGAGCCTGGGACGTGTCTGACGCCCGCGGAGGGAGCCAGTCCTGGCGCGGGGGCCCCTTCGCGTCCTGCCTCTCGGAGCCGCTGGCCGCATTTCCTAGGGCGGGCGGGAGGGGAGGCCGCGGGCGGGGGGAGGACGGGCTCCGCGGGATGGGGGCTTCTCCCCGGCTCTAGGAACGGGCGAGCCCCCCCGCCGGGCAGAGCTCCCTCCGGCGCCCACAGCCGCGTCCTCGCCCGGGACTGCTCTTCGCGCAGGGGCTCACTCCCTTCCCCCCGCCCTCCGGCCAGCTGGGGGCTCCCGGCACGCCCGGGGATTTGTTCTCTTTTGCCCCAAGCCGGGCAGGCCCTGGCCGGGAGGGGGAGGACCGCCAGGATGACGGACGTCCTCGCGCAGCCGGACTGCAACCTGAACTCCGTGTGTGAGCCGCTGGAGGGCTGCTGCCTGGAGCGGACCGAGGAGCCGGGGAGCAAGCGGCCCCCCAACACGGGCGCCCGCCTCTGGGGCCGGGTCCGCAGCAAGCTCCTCCGCCAAAAGGTGCCCTCCGTCCGTCCGTCCCGTGTCTGGGGGGCGGGGTGGTATCCAGGAGCCTGGACCAGGCAGAAGGAGGGAGAGAAAAGGGGGGCTTGGGGGTTCCCCTCGGCTCCAGCGTGCCTTCTCACCTAGGAAACACCGCCATCCCCCCAAGCCCAGGGACTCATCCTGCCTGGCAACCCTAGCACCTGTAGCCCCTGGCAGGAGCTGCCCGTGCCGGCAGTGCCGGGAGGGAGACTCGGAATAACGTTCGGACGGGCTGAAGGGGAGGGAGGGGTGGTACCTCGATGTGCTAACGTGATGACTAATGGCTGTTCCCAATATCCCCCACCCCCGCCGTGGCTTTCTCCGCATCTGGCCGCGTCTCGGGGACGGGGGGCACGTTTTGTCTCGTGTGGGAAAGGGCCCCGCCAGCCCCTAACCAGGCCCGCAGACAGCGTTGGGGAGCAGGACCCTGGCTTCTCCCAGGGATCGGGGGAGCTGGAGGTCCTGCCCAGGAGATGTTCAGTCTCTGGAGAGGGGGCCGGACTTGTCAGCTTTCCCACTCCCCTTTTCGGCGCTGATTTGAGCCCCCCACAGAAAACCTCATCAGTGAGGTGGGGGGTGCTTTCCTGGGAGTGGTCGGTGGGGCCTGAAGGTCCCGGTGGGGCCTCCCAGTGGGGGGGGGGGCTGGAGCGGGAGACGTGCAAAGCAGACTGTTGTGTAACCGCTGAGAACACGGGGCTCTGTCAGGGAAGCTGGTTTCCGAGCTACCGCAGTCGCCCTCTCTGGGCCTCCCCCCATCTGTACAATGGGGGAGCTGGGGCTCGTCACCTTCCTGCTATTAACAGGAGGGGAGTCAGGGAGCCGGTCTCCGGCTGTGCGGGCCAGGCAAGGAAGCGGGCTGGCTACGGAGATGCGTATCCCAGCCCGTGGTGCAGAGGCTGGATGCAGGGGAGGCTGCCATCCCGCTGATGTGCAGCCTGGCTTAAAAGGGGGAGGGAGAGCTGGCTTCCACATCTGGCTTAAAACGGGGAAGGGGGGAGGCTGGCTTCCACGTCTGGCTCAGCTCGTGACCGGCTGTGTGACTCTGGACTAGTGGCTCAGGCTCTCAGTGTTCTGGGTCCCCTGGATTTGCAGGGAAGATGCTGCTGGCCTTTCTTGGCCCAGGAAGCCTCCTCACCTGGGGTTGTCTCCAGCCCTGCCCTCCCTGGGGACTTCCTGGGGGAATGTAGAGATTAGTCCCTCCCCCTCTTCCCCCCAGCCAGGCTGGTGTCTGACACATAGAAGGTGCTTAATAAGTGCTTGTTAGTTCATTGATTAACCTGAGCCACAGGTCCTGCCTGCCGAGCTAGCATTTCCCTGCTTAAGGAGGCTTTTTTTTAACCCCCCCTGCCAGTTCACCCCCCAGCTCTGCCCGCTGGGACCCTTGGGCCGTTGCTGTCCGGCAGGTGCTTTCTCTCCCAACTCCAGCACCTGCAGGGTGGGGGCGGGGCAGGGTTTTAGGCTCTGGGATGGCTCACAAGGATCGTCCAGCCCAGGAAAATGTTGCCTCTCTTGGGTTCCTCCTCAGAACTTTTTGAATGATTCGAGGAAATGCTAAATTTCAGTCTGTGAAAATAGAGATGTCATTGACCCCTGGTCCCCTCTGAAATCTACCCAAGGGTCACTTGAGGCTGTGGACTCCAGGCTAAGAGCTCTGGATTTAGCCCAGCCCCTTCATTTGGTTAGATAGGGAAGTCGAGGCCCAGACAGGATCCGTGACTTCCTTAAAGAACAAGAGGGGCCTGGACTCTGGAACGTTGATTTTGGGGGACAAATATGCCTCAGCAAAGGTGACATCAGCCCTGGGAAGTGCTGGCGAGGACCTGCAACATGAGCTGCTAAACCCTGGCCCCTGTCTCCCCTTCAGCCTCCCTGGAGACCAGGCTGCCAGAGCTCTGATGTCCCCCGGCTGCTGAGGCAGCCGTCTGTGGCCAGCAGCCTGGTGCCGAGGCCGCCCCCTCCCTCACCTGCCCTGCTTCCCCTCCGTCCTGCAGTGGCGCAGCAGAGCTGAGCCTCCCCAGCAGCCTGGCCCAGAGCCACCTCTGCCACTCTCTCCCCAGCATCGAGGAGGATGATGACTCAACTTTATAGGTTTACTGAACAGAGGCTACCAAAATAGGAGCCCTTTAGACTTACCTTACACCTGAGCGAGGTGTCCTGGGGTGACCCGAGGGCCGTGCCAATACTGCAGGGCCCTTCTCTCCTTTTAGCCTTAAAATTTCCATTCAAGTCCTAGCTCAATTCACCTCCTTGATGTCTTCCCTGAGCTTGGATGGTCACCAGAAGGCAGTGTGGCTCAGTGGACTTGGGTTCAAATCTCTGACATTTCTTGCCTAAGTGACCTCAAATTTTATAAAATGAGAAGCTGGCAGCGGGATGGGCTCCAAGATTCCTCCTGGCTCAGAATTTATGAGCAGAGCTTTTGGATTTAGTGGATCATGGTGCAGAACCTTCCTCCACTGCTTAGTACACATTTAGCCTTGAGCAAGTCATTTAATAATCTCCCTGGGCCTCTTTTTCCTTATTTGTAAAATGAGGAAACTAAATACATCTTTAAATCTAGTGTCCTATGGAGGCTCTTAAAAGAACTCAGAACGAATGGTCTTTTTTTTGGGGGGGGAAGGGCAATTGGGGTTAAGTGAGTTGTCCAGAGTCACACAGCTAGAAAGTGTGATGAGTCTGAGGCTGGATTTGAATTCGGGGACTTTAGAAGCCTCTCTCACTTGGCACATGAAGAAACTGGGCAGTTATTGGACGTACAATGTATCAGAAGTGGCGTTTTAATCCGCCTCCTTTGACTGCAGAGCCTTTGTGGTTGGCGACCACCCCAGTGCAGAACAGATCATACGTCCCAGGGCCCAGATTGGAAGCTGGTCCTCCTGCCCCCATATCCCGTGCTTGCTTTTCCCGGTACCACCCTGCCGTCTTCGGCAGAGCTGCCCCTGAGGTGAGCAGGTCCTCGGGCTGGTAAGACTGGCTCCCCAAGGCAGCACCGCTGGGTCACTTCAACCAGTCGGTCACGTGGTGGCTCTCCCAGGAGCAGCAGCGGTTGGCATCCATGATTCAGAGGCTGACTCAGTCCTCTGGCATTCTCTGTATGACAAAGTGGGTCAGTATTATAGATGCAAGTGTTTGCGTGGTAACCAAGTGGGGTTTGCTCTCCGTTTCTGCCTTCCTGCCTACAAGCAGACTTTCTAGCCCGGCTGCTGCCCACCTCTCTTTTCCCAGGCCTGCTGTCACCACTGCCGCATTAACCTATTTTTTTCCAGCACAGCAGTAGCAGCCTGGGCTGAGGGGTTAGCTCCTCCCTGGGGAGGGATTAAGCAGGAGCTTTATCTGGGGAGGTTGGTTGCCCAGTGGTTAACTCTTGACAGTTCCCAAAACTGGTCTTTTCACTAGGAAGATCCTTCACTTCATGATCTTTGCCCCAAGGATTCAGTAGCATCTGATTTGTCGGAAATACCCAGTTTCTTCCTATTCCTTTTTAAAGGCTTCAGGAAGCTGGGAATGAGTCATCATGAGCCCACTTGCTGAGGATAAGGTCTCAGTGTAGAGTGAAACATCACAATATTGAATCCAAATGTTTAAAGTAATCTGTGGTTAGCTGGAGAGCTCTGACCAGAGCTGAATTAAGGAATTTAGCTTCATCCCTTCAATGTCTCATGGGAAAGTGGTATAGCTCAGTGGAAAGAATTCTGGCTCTGAGGTCAGAGGCCCTGGATTCGAATTCTCCCTCTGCTGGGTATGATGTTGCACAAGTCCCTCCCTTCTCGAACCTCGGGGTTTGGGGGAGCTAGCTGGCCTCTGCAGTCCCTTCTAGCCTAGGTTTGTGATCCTCCGTTTTCCCTCCCCCAGATCCCCTGAGAGTCCAACACCAGGCTCCCACTACTCTCGGGAGATATGCACCAAGTGACCCAGGACCCAGCAGTAACCTTAGAGGCAGATTTTTTTCTCAGGCATATATCAGAAGAAACAGTACAGACAAGCATTTCACTCGACTTTTTAAAAATTTTTTCTATTTTCATTTCCTGTGTATATGTGTGTGTGTGTATGTGTTTTCTTTTTAATCTTTGAACTTGCTCATACATGATAATTTATCCCTGGCAGATAAATGAGAATAGACAAAAGACCATTCATTTCTACCCATGCCTGGGATCTTCCCCCTTCTCTCACTCCTCAGATAAATATAAGCTCCTTGAGGACAGGCAGGGATTCTTTTGGTATCTTCAGTGCCTTGGCCTGGGTAGCTGGTGGTGCAGTGGATATGGATAGAGACACTAATTAAATGATCCCAGATAAGTCTCCGAACTACTTTCTGCCTCAGTTTCCTCAGCTGTAAAATAGGTTTCATAACAGCACTTACCAAGAAGGGTTGTTATGAAAATCAAATGAGATATTTTTCAAAAGCACAACACAGCGTCTGGTGCGTGGTAGGTACCGGTAAATGCTTGTTGACATCCTCTCTGAAACGTGTTTTAGAGTAGAAATTCCTAGCATTGACTCTGCCCTAGACCCCTTTGGCAGTCTGGTGAAGCCCAGGATCACTTGTTTCTTAGAACAATGTTTTTAGAGGCACAAGATACCTAAGATTATAGAGGAAGCCAGTCATGCTGAAATAAAAATGTACTGTTTTCTCATCCAAGTTCATGGACACCCCGAAACCTACCCACAAGCTTCCTGAGGCTAACAGACTCCAGCTTTAGAGAAAAGGAGAACTGTAGCTTGTGTGTGAAAACCTTCCAGCTCTAGGTCACTGTCACAAAGCTACTGACTAGGATGCTTGCAATTCCAAGTTAGGCCGGGCTTGAGAGTTTCTGACCTCTGGCAGCAAATCAGGTTCTCTCCCAAAGCTGCCTTTTGGGTAGAATTAGCATAAAGTGGGGGAAGGAATGAGAGAAACAGAGACAGACACTCGGGTGGGAAGCAGCTTCCACTGAGGAGGCTGAGCCGGAGGTTGCTCATGATAGCCTCATCTCAGTAGACTGCCGGGTTTCCATAGGAGTGGGAATTCCCAGGAACCAGAAGGACTCATTCTCTTACCCTTAGGGCTTGGAGAAAGTGAGTAAATAAATGCCCTTCTCTGGGACTTCTCTGGCCTAGCAGAGTCAATGTGATGGGTCTTCCTGGAGAGGCAGATTGGGGGAACAGCTGTTGGTCTTCCTTGAGGGTGACTCACAGGAGTCACTAAGGAAACTCTGGAAGAGCCAGTAGCACCATTGAGCAGTTCTCATGTTACCATTAGCCCCTCCTGCTCTCTGATATTCTACTTGAAACCTCTTAGACTGAACAATCTACTGCCTTTCTTTGCAGGTGGGGGACTATGTAGTTGGAGATGTCAATGAGTTTTGCTAAATTTTGCTAAATTGCTTTTTTTCCACTCTCTTTTTCTTTGATAGAAGGCAAGGGGATTAAATAAACAAACAGATATAAATTATAGATGTGGAATTGAAAATGACATAAAAACAAAAGATGTCGAGCCCAAATCTATCTCAGGAAAAGAGCTATGTGGTACTTCTACTTGAAATCAGGACCTGAGTTCAAACCCCACCTCAGACACTTATACCTGGGTGATTCTTGAGTAAATCACTTAATCCCGATTGCCTCCCAAAAGAATATATCCCACACTGGATGGCATAATCTCTGCAGATTATGAGCCTGTGACCCCATAGATATTTGTCTTTGGCTTTCCTAGATATTTCATAATTTTGCTATGAATCTAAAGAAGATATTAATAGAATAATAAAATATTTAAAAGCTGGCATATATAAAAACAGATTAGCGTAACTAACATTCACATAGTGAATTATTACGTGCTGGGTACTAGGGATAAACACTTTACAATTATTATCTCATTTGATCTATTATGACAACCCTGGGAGGTAGATGCTATTATTTCTAATATTTTATTGAGGAGAAAATGAGGTAAACAGAAGTCAAGGGACTTCCTCAGGGTCACACAGCTAATAAAATGTCTGAGGTCAAGTTTGAACTCTACCCTACTCCAGGCCCAGGACTCTGTCCCTTGGGCCACCTAGGCACCCCTTATCTACTCAAACAACTCATTTACACTTTTAGATAGCTCTCATTATCAGAAGCATGCCAAAGTCTACATTATGTTTATTTTTTCACCCGCTGGCTCACTGGGCCAGCATATACCGTCCTTTTTCAGAATGGCAGATAAAATGATAGCATAACCCCTTGGTGCCCAAAGGCAGCTCTGAATTTTAAGTTGGCTGGGCAGGTCCTAAGTTGCATGGGTGGAGACAGTTTCCTCATCTGGGAGTTCTCCACACTGATGAAATCACAACTCTAATCTAGTGCTAAAAGAACTCTTTTGGATTCCACCTTTCTTGGATATGAGTTCTCCCTCAATTGGTATTGAGCTTACTGTAGCTCACGCTCTTCCTCCTGTTCAGTTCTGGATCTAGCTCCATAGCTCACACTCTTCCTCCTGTTCAGTTCTGGATCTAACTCCATAGCTCACACTCTTCAGTTCTGGATCTAGCTCCATAGCTCACACTCTTCAGTTCTGGATCTAGCTCCGTAGCTCACACTCTTCAGTTCTGGATCTAGCTCCGTAGCTCACACTCTTCAGTTCTGGATCTAGCTCCATAGCTCACACTCTTCCTCCTGTTCAGTTCTGGATCTAGCTCCATAGCTCACACTCTTCAGTTCTGGATCTAGCTCCGTAGCTCACACTCTTCCTCCTGTTCAGTTCTGGATCTAGCTCCATAGCTCACACTCTTCAGTTCTGGATCTAGCTCCATAGCTCACACTCTTCAGTTCTGGATCTAGCTCCATAGCTCACACTCTTCCTCCTGTTCAGTTCTGGATCTAGCTCCATAGCTCACACTCTTCCTCCTGTTCAGTTCTGGATCTAGCTCCATAGCTCACACTCTTCAGTTCTGGATCTAGCTCCATAGCTCACACTCTTCAGTTCTGGATCTAGCTCCATAGCTCACACTCTTCAGTTCTGGATCTAGCTCCATAGCTCACGCTCTTCCTCCTGTTCAGTCCTGGATCTAGCTCTTGTCCATATGACTGTGCTTGTCCCAGATACATACACAGCTACACTAACTTAATAATGGCCTCTATTTCCATAGAACTCCAAGGCTCACAAAGCACTTCCCGGCAGAAGCCCGATGGGGTGGGGAATTAGGGCGCCCCTTGTTTTTCCCTTTTTACAAACAAACAAATTCAACCATCATGGCTAATTAACTATTGCTACAGAAAGCGAAACTATTTAGGCTAATTAACTACTAATTGGCCGCTGTTGGCTAATCTCTGTGGATACAAGGTCATTGCTCTAACACTTATTCCCTGTAGAAGAAAAAGTCTATGTAGGGGATCATAGATTTAGACCTAGAAGGAAGCCATAGTGCTCATCTAGTCAGCTTCCTCCCTATATTTTATATCTAACATCATTAAAACCCAGAAAGGTTAAGTAGTTTCTGAGGTTATGCAGGGAATTAATGGCAGAGGTGGGATTCAGAACCATATATTTGGACACCATACCCAGCGTGTGTCTGCCTTATCAGTGTATTTCTACGGCCTCAAACATCCCCCCTTTTTTCTTTGTATGTAGCAATAGCTAATATTTAAATAGCCCCTACTATGTGCCTGGTACTGTGCTAAGCCCTTAACAATTATCATTTCATTTGATCTTCCCAATCACTCCGGAATGTAATAATGATCATAATCATAGCTAACACTTATATAGCACCTACTATGTCCCAGACACATGGCTAAGCTCTTTAAAATTCATTGGTTTCTCACAGCCGCCCTGGGAGACAGGTGTTCCATTTTACAGAGGGAAAAAATGAGGCTCTGAAAGATTGTGGCAGCTCTTTCCCACACCCAGCAGCAAGGATCAGATAAACCCTCGTAGTACTTAACCTGCCATATGAAAGAGGGATGGCAATAATTCTGCTTGGCTCCAGAGGCCCGATCTAGGACCAGTGGGTAAAAAATAGCACAAGGCAGATTTTGACTCAAAAGGAGGAAGACCTTTTGGATGATTGGAGGCGTCCAAAAGTAGAAATGTGCTGCCTCCGGAGATAACAGTTCCCTGTCCCTGGGAGCAGAGGCCCCGCCACCATTTGTCAGGGGTATTTCGAGACTATTCCTCATTCCCATGGGATGAGAGGCCTGATGATCTTGAAGGGCTCCCCCAGTTCTAAGCTGCTGTACCCATGGAAGGACTGAATGTGCAATCAAAGGTCTTATTGTGCTCAGATTTTTCATCCGGGAAATGGGCCGGGGGGGGGGGGAATCTCAGAGACCTCTCAGGTCCCTTTCAGCCCTAAATCTTCGATCCTTTAAGAATTCCCTCTGTTTGCCCTCAGTAGAAAGGCATGAAGTTGATATGGGAAGGGTCCCAGAGGCAGCCTACGTATCCCTCTTCTTTGGATAGTCCCACTCCTTCTCCATTACATAGAAGAAGAGATTTTTTTTTTCCTTTGAAATCTTCCAGAAAAGGAGGCTCTAAGTTTCCTTGGCCAACAATTCCTTTTCTTTCCGAAAGCTTTTCCTTAAGTCTTCGTGATGTTAAACAGAGATCCCCAGCTAGCTTGTTACTTCAGGACTTCGGAGTGGATCTCTGAATCAGAGCTGGAAGATAAACCTCTCATTTGGGGCATTGGCCCAGGACGCTCTCTGCCAAGGCACTTTTCCTTCCTTGTTTTTTCCAAAGGAGCCAAAAAAGTATGGCCAGCAATAGAAAGTTATTTGCTTTTCCTAATCAGGCACCTGAACGAGGTTCAACACATTTATTCATTTATATAAGCATCAGCTTATATAAGACACTGAAGTAGAATTCAGACGTGACCGATGACATAGTCCGTGCCCTTCCTCAAGGAATTTATAGTCCCTGCAAGAGAATTCTGATGTGGACCCATTAAAAAGTTATTGTTCCAGTCGTGTTCAGGCATGTCCAAATCTTGTGACCCACTTGGGGTTTCCTTGGCAAAGATCTTGGAGTGCTTTGCCATTTCGTTCTCCAGCTCATTTGACAGATGAGGAAACTGAGGCAAACAGGGTTCCCCTTTCCTGCAGCTTCGGAGTGAAGCAGGGATTCCAATAATGACCTTCACGTGTATTGAAGATCTGGCAAGCTGAATTTGCTGATTAAGGTGGAGGATAGGCTCTGGGGGAGGCAGCCAGACCCCAGAGCAGCAGAATTAGCTGAAGTGCTTGGGGAATAGATGATCCTACCTAGCAGGGAAGCTGCAGTGGGCAGGGCTATGGTCTAAGGTGGAGGTAAGGCCCTACAGTGTTGGTCAGAAAAAGGAAATGGCTTCTCTGGTTTGCACACAAAGCTATTCCCCTTCCTGACCAAATATCACAGAAGCCCTGGCTGTATCAGCTTTGCTGCTGAGCCCTGAGCTGTCCCCAAACAGATCTGGGGGAGCAGGGCTGTTCCATCTGCTCTGGGATGCCCCCATTCTCTTCCCTTCCCCCTTCTGCCAGTGTAGAATTCCTGTATCCATCTCTCCCAATGAGGTCACCCATCCCTGCGACTCGCACCTTCCCATCAGCACTTACCAGCCTCCCTCTGTGTTCCAGGCCCAGAGATGCCATGGTCTGAACCTCCCCTGTCCCCCACTTTCCCCCATACCCCAACTGCTAGTGCCTTGCTTTCTAAGGCTACTTTCTTTCTACTCTCTATGTACCCCACTTATTTGTCTGTGTTGTGTCTTCCCATTGGACCAGAAGCTCCCACAGGTTCAGTTATCCTCAGATCAGTCTCTGCATCTGACACCAGGCCTCTGGGACATCTCAGAATGAATGGCTTCAGGCATCTCGAACTCTGCACCCCAAACAGCATTCACTACACCCCCACTTCCCTGCTCCAATCCTGTATGGCCTCATCCTCTGGCCAGCCGGGCCTGCCACCTTCATTGTCCACTTGCATCCTTTCTATCTATTTCATCTGATTCTCCCTTTACAGCATCGCTTATAAAAGCCTTAACTCACGGTCTTTGCCCCAGTTCAGGCCCTTTCCCCCTCACACCTGGGCTGTTGTAGGGGCCTTTTGGGCAACATTCTTGCCTCTATCTATCCTCTACTCAAACTTCCGGTGGCTCCCTATTATCTGCAGGTTCAAATTTAAAATTCCCTTTCACAACCCGGCCCCTTCCCGCCTTCCTGGTCCCGCTCCTAGATGAGCAGCCCCTCAGACTGTGCACTTTCCATCATCCATGAACTGTTTCCCCAGCCAGATCATGAGACCAAAACTTCATCTCCCTGGGGCCAGCTTATGCTGCTTTACATGGAGAAAGAATATATTGATTTACCAACCTAGTAGAATGTGCACTCTCTGAGGGAGGGACTGCCTCGTTTTATTTTGCATTTATGTCCGTAGCACCTGGCAGAGAATGGGCATTAAATGACCAGCTGACTGTTGGATGATGCTGGTGGACGTGGGGTGGCTGATTCAGCAGCAGCAGGGACACTGAATGGCTTTTGAGGATGGCAGTGTCCGTGCATTGGGGTGCACTGGATCCAGGGAAGAACAGAGGGGCTGGCAGCTTCCAGAGAAGCGTTAACCAACATGGAAAGGCAGCTCCCCGGGCAGAGAGAGCTTTCAGCGGTAGGAGCCTGCGCTGGCTCTGGAAATACAGACTGCTGGACAGGGTGGAGCTAACTTTGGAAAGGGTTCGGTCCAAGTGCAAGGATGGAAAGGATCCCTGTACCCAGTGGGGCACCGGCCCCTTAATAGCTTTCCAAGGAATTTGGCCTTGTCGATAAACCTAACTTAAAGTTTCTGTCTTGGGACCCCAGCTGGCCCTTTCTCTTGTCTTTGACCTCAGTGCTGTCTTCCGACCTTCAGAAAACAGGCAGCTGAGCCAGGGAAAGTCAGGCCAGGCCGGCTCCCTGGGGATTTCCCTGGGGAAGGGTGCAGTCATGTGTGTGCTTCCTAGATACAGCGACTGCCTTACAGTTCTGCTCTGAAATCCCAATCAATTCCTCGTGCCCTTCAAGCCCTCTGACATAATTATAGGATCACAGATGTAGAGCTGGAAGAGACCCCAACCCCCTTACAGAGAAAGAAACTGAGGTAGGGAGGAACCAGTCCCTCACCCAGACTCACACAGCTGGCGTCTGAGGCTGAATCCAGCTCCAGCACTCTATTCTCTACCCCACACTCTCTCTTGGCATTGAATTTTGGTAGTTAGACTGGTTCCCAGGTAGTTGGCACGGGGCCTGGCTGTGGAGCAGAGCCTTAGAGTTGTTCGGAGGTGGAAAAGGTGACAGCTTGATAGCAGTCAGCAATGCCAACTTACCTAAAAGAAATAGGTTGAACACGCTAGGTTCGTCCTTTTTTCTCTTTTTTTTCTCCCATGATTTTTCCCTTTTGCTCTGATTTTTCTCTCTCAACATGATTCATAAAGCACTGTGTTAAAAATAAATTATAAAACAAAATGTAAATAAAGAAATCAAGACTGGGTCAGCCAGAATTTAAAAGAGAGAGGTTGAACATGCTATGTTCACTTCTTTTTTCTGTTTTTTTCCCTCTCTCTCCCATGGCTTTTCTCTTTTGCTCTGCTTTTTCTCTCCCAATATGATTCATAAAGCAATGTGTGTTAAAAATAAATTATAAACAAAATAAAAATAAAAAATAGATTGGGTCAGCGAGAATTAAAAAGAGAGAGAGAAGGGCAGTTAGCATAGTGGATAGAGTACCAGCCCTTAAGTGAAGGGGACATGAGTTCAAATGTGGCCTCAGATATTTAATACTTCATGGCTGTGTGACCCTGGGCAAGTCACTTAACCCTAGTTGCCTCAGCAAAAAAAAAAGAGAGAGAGAGAGAGAGCGAGAGCGCGCGCTGCTAGGTTGACTTAAGGGTCAGGCAGAAATTTGCAGATCTTTCCAAGACCCCCAAATGCAGGCCCAGACCCCTACTTCCTCCATCCCAGGAGCTCGGTAGCCTGAAACATTTGTCTCTCTCTCTCATTAGTTTATTGGGGCAGGGGGAGTGGGGAGGCTTGGAAAGTGGTGAGTTGTCACTGGGAAGCAGCGGGCTGCGTCCAAAGTGAACAGAAAGAAGGGTTAAAAAGCAGAAAGGGACAGGGCTTAGCTGGGGAATGCAGAGAGGGCTGTGGAGAGCAGGTAGGCGGTGCTGACGGGCTAACCTGGATTTAATAAAGGCTGCATTCAGAGCCCAGCTAAACCCCTTCCATATGTGGAACTCGGGGACTTCAAAGTTGTGTTTAGGTGGGAGGGAGGAGAAAAGCTAGGGGGAGGGGAAAGGCCCCAAGCCAGGGTTGTTTGGAATGGAGCTCCATGGGATCCAGCATTGGGTGTGCAGGGGGCAGTGTGTGTGGGGACACATATCTGTGTCTGGGGACATGATGGACACAAGGGGAAAAGCCCTCCTGAAACACTGGGTGCCGGCCAGGTGCAGGCCCAGGGCTGGGGCCCTCTGGGAGGCTGGTGGGGTGGCTCCCACCAGCATTCTCCCCCACCCCCAGCCAAGCTGGCGGCCACGTTGCTCGAGCGCTCTGGCACCTCTGCCCGAGGGAGGCGGCCGGCTCCTGATGCAGTCTCTCTCACCAGCCCTTTCGTGCTTCTCGCGCCTGTGGTCTCCCAATGACAGACTGGCCCTGGCTCAGCAGCTAGCATGACCTCAGCTGGGTCTGTGCGGGTCGGTGCTGCTCATTTATTTATCTTTTTGTGATGCTGGAGAGGGAGAGGAAGCCCAGGGAAAAGTTAACTGGTCCGCGAATCCTGTGGCCCTGAGGGGAACCCTGGGAACCTCCCGACACCAGCCTTCCAAACCAGTCGGAAGGTCCCCTGATCCCTGTGGGGCTGCAGGCCAGGAAGTACCATGGAACCACACAGCACAGTGTTGGCACATAATAGGTGCTTAATAAGTGTTTGTTGAACTTTATTAATGCCTTTTAAAAATACCATTGTCATTTCTCAACATTCCCCCATGCTCCCTGCCTTCTAGTAAGTTAATTAAAGAGGCTTGCCTGTGGTGGGTAGGGAGTGACAGAGCTGGGATTTGAATTCAGACCGTAAGGGGGTGGAAGGGACTTAAGCAGCACTGCTTAGCCTGCATGTTTGGGGAGGGGGTGTGAAGGCCCAGAGAGAGGTCATGACTTCCCAAGGTCATACAACTAGCCTCTCAAGGTCACTTTGTACACATAGTTAACACAGTAGTTGATCCATTCTTCCTGCCCCTACTCTACTGTCTTAGCTTTTCAAGTGTACGCTCCCTGAAGGCAGGCAGCAAACATTTATTTTTGTCTCTTTGTAAATGCTATTGATTGATCCCTTTTCTCCAAGGAGCCAGAACATTTTCTGGCTCTGGCTCAGGGTCACCCGTCGGCCTCTGGTCAGGGTCACTCCCTCCAAGTGGGCCCTGTTCCCAGGCTCCTGGAATGCAATTAAAAAAGCAGGTTATATGAGCAGTATCCACAATTGCACCAGTAATGGAAGTAAATCAGCACGGCTCAATGGGAAGAACGCTGACCTCAAGGCCCCAGCTGTCCCTTGTCACTTGTGTCCACTTCATTTCTCCAGCCCTCCTTTCCCCACCTGCAGGATGACAGAGAGTTGGACTGGGTGGCTAAGAAGGGCCCTTTCCTGCTCTGCACCAATGGTCCCATAAGCCCCTTCCTTCATGGCCCCCCAGAGACTGTCCAGGGGTCACCACAATAGATTGGCCTCCAAGAGAAGGTTTAGAGAAAGGCTGCGCAAAGTTGGACTTCAAGGGCTTTCTAGTCCAATCTCCTCATTGTGGAAACTGAGACCCAGGGCAGTGACCTCGGTCACCAGGTAGCAAGAGGTAATATCTGAAGCAGCCCAGAAACCACCCTGGATCCCCTGATCTTTCCAATAAATGAGCATTTATTAAATGCTTATTAAGCAATCTAAATTCATTTTGGGGCTGTAGCCTCGACTGGGGCCAGAAAGGATCTCTGAAGCCAGGTGAGGAAACTGAGGCCCAGAGAAACAAAATGATTTGCCCAGTTCCTCCTATCCACTTCCACTTTATTTCCTCAGGCCCCATGCGGGACTCGACACAGGTGACATCATTAGGGCGAGCATAGACGCTGGGTCGTGATGTTTGTTGGTGTGAAACCGCAGAGCTGAGATGTAGCAGGGATCTGTCCTGGATAGAGGCCGTCCAGGGGAGGGAGGAGGGAGAGAGGAAGGGGAGACGAGGGGAAAGTGGTGGCAGACGCTGGCTGCTTCCCACCCTGAGCTGACATGAAAAGGCTACAGCTTCCCAAACTTGCCGGGCAGGGGACAAGGGCCAGGCGGAGCTTCAGCTGGAGGGAGTGCTCCATTCGGGGAGAAGGGACATGGTCTCCCAGCCTTCATCTTCCCCTTTTCTCTGAACTCCTTCCCATTTTCTACACGAAACCAGAACACAAAAGGGTCTTTCAGCCCTTACTTTGACTTTAGTGTGCCAGGTTAGAGAGGAACAAACTCCACAGGGAGACCCGAGACTGGCCCCTCAGCCTTCCTGGAAGTCGCTTTGGACAATTTTTGTTCGTCTTATTCTAACTTTATTAATGCCTATTTAAAATACCATTGTCATTTCTCAACATTCCCCTGTGCTCCTGCCTTCTAGTAAATTAATTAAAGAGTGTCGCCGGTGGTGGGTAGGGAGTGACAGAGCTGGGATTTGAATTCAGGGCTCCCAACTCTCAGCCTGCGCTTTCCCCAGGAGGAAAAAATTTCCAGAAGGAATGTCAATCCGTTCCCTGTGGAGCTTTTTAACCAAGCTGGCCTAAAAGGGAGAGGAAATTTACAGGGAACAGAAGTTCACGCTTTTCTATATAGAGAAAGTGTCCCAAAGAGTTCTTTGGAACATCCTTTGTATATGGAAACAGCGTGGACTAATGTATAGAGGGCAAGGCTGGCCTGGAATCCAGAGAGAGAAAAAGAAAGAAAAGTAAGGAAGGAAGAAAAAGGAAAGGAGAGAAGAAAGAAGGAAGGAAGGGAGAGAAGAAAGAAAAAAGAAGGAAGAAAGGAAAGAAGGAACAAACAAACAAAATTGGCTGGAAGGCTTTTGTGAAGTTCATTCTTTTCCCTTGGATTGAGGAAGTCACTTTATGCTTCCTAGAGCTGTTTCTTCCTTTGAGAAAGGAGAAAATTGGACTAAATTTCCCTTTCAGGCCTAACATTATAAATACTGTGACCCTCCTGAAGGTTTGTCCCACCCTGCTATCCTGTTTATGAATCTATGACAGTGAAGAAAATAGGGAGGGAGGTGGGGGGGTGTCCGTGTCGCAGAGGAAGGGAGGGCCCCTGCTGGGGGTCATTATTCCCAGGGATTTCTCACCCTGGTCAGCCACAGGATGGCCTCCATCTCCAGGGGAGCTACCCCCGGCTCCAGCCTCTGCTCTGTCCTTCATCTCGCCATCTCCTCCAGCTTACCATGTTCCCACGTCTGGAGCCCTAACTTCTCCCTGCCATTGCAGCCCCTCCAGCTGCTCCTAACCTCTGTTTCTTCTTCCCTTCACATGGGACAGGCTGGTTTTGTTTCTTTGTCATTGGTTGGATGGAAAGTCATCCTAAGGCTTATAGATTTAGACTTCTCAAAGCTCTTTGGGGCCATCAGAGGTAAACCGAGGCCGAGAGTGGCAGAGTGACGGGCCTGTGGTCACCCAGGGAATAAGTGGCTGAGGTGGGATTAGAATCTTGATCTTCCAACTGTAAATGTAGCCTGCTTTCCATTGTGCTCAATCTCTTTATTCCCCCATTAATCAACTTCTTTTTTCAATTAAAAGTTAGTTTTCTCTCCTTCCCTCCCCTTCATTAAAAACAGAAAACCAAACCCTCCTAACGTATGTACCTGAGCTAAACCACTTCCCCCATTGACTGTGTCCCCCCAAATGTCCCAGTCTGCCCACGGACCGTGCGTCTTCCCCTCGTCACCTCCCTCTACCACGTTGTGGGGTCCGTGCCGCGGCAGCCGGCTACCACAGTGGTCAGCTCGTAAGCCTTCCAGAATCAGAGCTCTGAGGGTCGGTCAGAGGATGGGGGCCAGGGGCTGGGTGAAGTGGGCTGGCCATCTCCAGGTATTTGCAGGGCTCTTCTGGGGAGGGGGGTTCGGCTCAGAGGGCAGAGGCAGAAGCAGAAGCATATTCGCTCAGGAGCTCCTCATGGGAGTCTAGAATACAGAGCCTCGCTTTGTCTTTGTAACCCCAGCACTGGCACTGGGGCAGGTGCCAGGAAACCTTTCTGGACATCAGGAAAGATGCCCAAAGAGAATCCCCTACGAGCCAGTGGGCTGCTCTGGCAGGGAGTGGAGGGGGCTGGCTCCATATTTGTCCTGTGGTCTTGCTTTTCTTGGGCAGGCTCTGTGATGCAAGACGCCGAGCTGGGTCCTCAGGTGCTCCCCTTCAGGTACCAAGCTATCCAAGGCTAAGGAAGGTGCCACAGGAGGGAGGGCCTCTGCTGGGCTCTCGGCCCCCTCCTGACATCCCAGCCCCTTCCACTCCTGCCCCACTCCTAGACCACTAATCTAATCAGGAAATAGCAGAGTGCACATTTCCCAGGGGTTATAAATAGCCACAGCAATTGGAGAGGCATAATTTCACTGGAAAATGTGCCCCTGTCCCTCTCCGAGGCTGGCCCTCCGCCCTTCTCTGTATTAAAATGACATCCTGAAATAGCCTTGATTGATGGTGATTCCTCTGCTCCCCAGGGACAGAGCTGGCATTGTAGGGGGCAGAGGGAAGCCTGGTACCCCTTTGCAGGGAAGGGGCACTGCTGCCATGAGAGCGTGGGGATTCATGACTTGTGTCAGACAGACACTGTTCTAGGCCCTGGGGGGGACAGAGCCAGAATACCCTGCCTGCCCAAGGCAGGACGTAACTGAGGGCTGGCTGATGTCCAGTCTGCAGTAGGAGTGGGTGGCCGATGGAGAGAACTCCATCCAAGCTGGAACAGTCGTTGGGGGGGGGTCACTGATGGGTAAGATTAAGGGGTAGAGACCGAGCCTGAAAGGCCAGAAATCACTTGTCCCCAAAGGTGCAGCCTGGCCCTTCACAGTCAACTTCTGGCCCTAAGGAGCTGCCCACAGCCCTGGGCCATGACTTGTTGGAAGGGGAGACTCAAACTTGGGCCCTTTGGACGTTGAGGTCAGCTCGTTGTCCCCCAGAGCGCCCTGCTTCTCACAAGAGCCAGAAGCGTGCTGACTTTGGAGTAAGGAGCACTCTGGGTGATCCTGGGGGCAGCTTTCCTACCATCCAAGGACCTCCTCCCTCCTCCCCACAACACTCTTTTCGGCTCCAGGATTGGTATTCTGCTCTGTCAGGCTTTTCTGGAGGTGACTTCCTCCCAGTGCCCTGCAGGGTCCCCTCCTATTACCTCACTTGCTGGGGGGACTCATGTTACTTAACTTTGGACTGTCCCCTTTACCTCTGACCCTTAGTTTCTTCAGCTATAAAACAGGGTTGGTATTCCTTATATTTATTGGGAAAGCTTCTTGCATTTTTCCATTATATATAATAATTGCTTTTGGTTTTTAAATAGTTTTTTTTCACGATGTTCAAAAAGATTCCTTTTATGACTTGTCTGCAGGATTTTTTTTATAGCATAAATGAGTTCTGTCTTTCGTCCAAGGCATTTTCTTTGTTGCCGCGATGATTGTATAGTTTTGGATGTTTGTTTTTTTAAAATATGATGTTCATTGTTTTCCTATTTTCGAAGCAACCTTGCCTCCCGGGTCAGAATGAATCATTTCTTGGACGGTCCATTTGAAGGAACTCATAGTAAGGGCTTAGTTTATGCTTATGTATGGCTGTGCCATATGTAACCTTCCCCTCTTCCTCTGTTTTTGCAGCTGGACCCACAGACTGTGCAGACGAAGAACTGGCACATGGACGTGATCGAGATGAATGGGGTAAAGCCATTGGAGACAGAGGGCACCCAGCCTGGCATGGGTGGGGGCCTCTCAGTTTTTGGGTTTATTCTTCCCTGCCCCAGGGGCATCTCAAGGTGGCCTTGGGCTAGCCCGGCCTGCGATGGAGGGTGGGGGCGGCCCCCTCAGCTGCTTGGCCTTCCCACATCTGGGCTCCCTTTGTGCCCCTTTGTCCCGGAGGTGTTTCCAGGGCATCAACCACCCTTTATTCCAACCCTGCCCACCCCAACCTGGCCTTTTCCTTGATGCAGATCAAGGTGGAGTTCTCCATGAAATTCACCAGCCGGGACATGAGCCTGAAGAGGACCCCATCCAAAAAGCAGACGGGCGTATTTGGGGTGAAGATCAGTGTCGTGACAAAGTATGTGCCAATCCTGGAACCTTTACCCCTGGCTGTCAGTCCGGGCCCCTCCACTCCCTGTCAGACCCGTCCTCCCCAAGAGATGAATGAGAAAAGTCCTGAGCTGGAAGCCAAAGTCCCCACTCAAACCCCATTTGGGGTTTTCTTGGCATTTCCTTCTCCCGTTCATTTGACAGATGGGGAAACTGAGGCAAAGACTTGTCTGTAAGTGTCTGAGGCCAGATTTGAACTTGGTAACACAGATTTTCCTGACGCTGGATCCAGCTCTCTCTCCACTAGGGAGTTTCTGGTCTCAGTTTCTTCCTCTGTGAAGTGAAGGCGTGGGAGGGTGGGACTGAGCAGTTCCTGTGTTCCCTGGCAGTTCTGAGATGCTTAGCACAGCTCCTGGCAGGTAGCAGGCACTTAACAAGTGATGCTTAATTGGCACCAAAGTCACCTTCCCCATCCTCCCAGGGGCAGATGAGATTCCCCCACCCTAAGTAAGTGGGAGAGGCGGCAACTTCCAGGAAAAGGCAACGTAGGACAGGGAAGGAGATCCGGGGTTCAGATCCTGCCTTCCTCATGCCCTCCCTGTGTGACTTACTTGGACGGATCCCTGCCTCTGTGGACATCAGTCACCTCATTTGGACCAAGTGGAGGACCCCAGCCTCTGGGGTCTCCTTGAGCCAAATCTGGGGTCCCATGATCCTGATTTGTTGGGCAAAGGCCGGGACGCATTCAGCCCCGCTTGTGTCTTATCTCAGAAATGCACGTCTTTGCCATGGATCTGTGTTTCTTCCTAGAAAAGCTTCCTCATCCTCCTGTAGGAGGAGAGTCTCATCCTCAGTAGGGTTTTCCCAAAGGAAAATCCTCTGTCCTCTTCCATCCCTCTGGGTTTCTGTTTAATCTGCCTGCCTCCCCAGACAGTTTGTGTCCTTGCTTGGGATCCTGTGAAAGGAGAGCAGAGAGCCTGTGTCCCTCCCTCTGCCACTCCCACCTCTGCCCTCCATACCCACGGCCAGCCCTGCAGATCTCCTCCCGTTCTCCTCTTCCCCATCCCGGCTACCCAAGGTCGGGGGGGGGTGGGGGGCGAAGCTGTGACGGGGAGATGGGGAGGGGACCGCTGTTATGGCGAGTCAGTGCCGCCCACTCCCTGCCTCCACAGGCGAGAGCGCTCCAAGGTGCCCTACATCGTCCGGCAGTGTGTGGAGGAGGTGGAGAAAAGAGGCATTGAGGAGATCGGGATCTACCGGATTTCGGGGGTGGCCACTGACATCCAGGCGCTGAAGGCCGTCTTTGACGCCAGTGAGTCCCAGGGCAGCACCGGGGCCTGGGGGAGGGGCTGAGGGGTGCGTGGGGGGGCTTCCCGTCCAGATCTCCCGCTTGCACAGACTTGCAGGTACAAGGGCAGCCTTGGATCTGACCAAGCTTATGTCTTGGAAACAACTACCAGGGGGTCAGATCCAGAAGCCCTGAGCTCGTCCCCTAGTCTCTGGCTGCTGGGCTCCTGGGGGCCTCCTCAGGAGAGCGTGAGAAGCGTCAGGGGCCTGCATTCTGGGTCTCCTTCCAAAACAGGGCTTCTTTACCTTCTCATCTTACGATTCCCTTGGATCTCGGGCTCCCAGAAAAATGTTTTTAAAAGCACAAGACGCATAGAATCACAAAGGAAACCAATCGCATTGAAGCAAATTATCAAAAATATGTTTTAGCAGGTTGAGTCCCTAAAACCGTTAGTTGTACGGGAGGGCCCAGCTTGTTTTGGAAATCTCTGGTCCACTAAAGTCAGTCGCTAGCCTGTGTATCCGTAAGGCTCTCAAAGACTGGGCCAGGCCTCCAGTGTCATTCATGTGATTCTGCAGAGGTGGGGGTAGGCCCGGGTCTTGTTGTTGGTGCTTGGCCCAGGGTATGGCTTGCCTGCTGGGAAAGCCCGGCTGGTCTGGGCTGACCAGGGAGTCCCTGAGAGCTGGACAGCTCCTGAAGAACCAGTCTGCCCTTCCCTCCATGCTACCCCCAGCCCGGGAGGAGTACTTGGGGGGGGGGCAGGGGAGGGCAGGGAGGAAGGTTGGGAGCTTGGAGGGGCCAGGAGGCTGAGGCAGATACTGGCATGAAGCCGCTTGTTCCTGGCTCAGATTTCTCTTCGTGGCCTGGAAACCAAGGCTTGGTGGAACATGATTTTAGGTGCAAAAAATGTGCCGAGCTTTCCAGAGAGCTTAGCTGGGACTGTGAGCAAGGACAGAACCTTCTGTATATATCGGTGTGGCCCCAGAGGTCTGGCTCTCAGAGCCGACTTTTCTCCCTCCCCCATCCTTTCTCACGGGCCCCGGGACACGGCATCCCCTACCCAGTCCCAGCCTCTCCTGCCAGGGCCGAACCACAACTACTTCCGGGGACTTGTCTCGGCCCTGCCCTGTGCTTAACAGGGACGTTAGAGAGGCAGCCCACACAGGAAACAGCAGGAATGATAAAAAGAAAAATAATAACAGCTGACGTTTATATAGGACTTTAAGGTTTGCTGTCTGCTATGATCTCATTTGATCTTCTCAGTAATCCTGGGAAGTCAGTGCTATTATTATCTCACGTATGCGTGTGGAAACAGAGCCTGTGAAAGACTGTGACTGACCCAGAATCTAGCAGTAAAGTGTCGGAGGCAGGATTTTAACTCAGGTCTTTGCCAAGTCTATCTCTTGTCCTCCCAGCTGCCCAGAGGGCTGGGTTTGCAGTCGGCAGAGCTGCTTTTGAGCTTGGTCTTGGAGTTGCCCAAAGTCTCACGGCCTCGGTTTCCTCATCTGTAAAGTGACAGGCTTGACCAGTGGCTGCTAGGGGCTCCCCCAGCTCTCTGTCTGCACCCCTTTGTAAGGAATCCTGTCTGAGGGAAGCCCTTTGGGCCAGCTTGTCGCCAAGCTCCCGCGGCTAAGGCCCCTGGCCAGGCAGGCCCACATGGACAGAATGAGGAAGTACGGTGGCTGTGCTGAGGGAAGAGAACTGCCCTGAAATCCCTGCGCCTCAAGGCAAGTGGGAGGGAATCTGAAGAGCTGCCAGGACTTATTAATAGGTGGGGTGCTCTTTGGGGGACAGGACTAGACGTATTCTTCCTGGTCCCAGAGACGAGCATTTGACAAATGGGTAGAAACTGCCACAAAACAGATTTTGGCTTTTAAAAAATTGGTTTAAAAAAAAAAATTAACTATGGGGGAAGAAGGTAGAAGGATTCTGCTGGCTCTGCCAAGGTGTATTTTGGGCAGGATTAGCGAAAACTTTCTAGCAATTACCGTTCTCTAAAACTGGGGTGAGCAGCCTTGGTCCCGTCATTCCTGGGAGTCTTGAAATAGAGGCCAGAGGGGCCCTTCTCAGAGAGGGCTTCGGGGCATTCCCTTGAGTTTCTGTGTCTGTGGAGGTGACTGTTCCCCTCCTCTCCTCTCCTCTGCAGACAATAAGGATGTGCTGGTGATGTTGAGTGACATGGACATCAATGCCATTGCGGGGACCTTGAAGCTCTACTTCCGGGAGCTCCCCGAGCCCCTCCTCACAGACAGACTCTACCCAGCCTTCATGGAGGGCATTGGTGAGATTTGACCCAGGTTCCTGGGGCTCTGATGGGGCACTCGGGCTAAAAGCTGGCAGCTAGGACTCCTACCCAGGTGATCCCTGGAATTGGGGGACACTTAGGAAGGGACGACAATATCCCCTGGTTGGTTATTAGGCTGCCCCTTCCTTATATTTAGGTTGAAAGAGGAAAATTTCTCAAATTTCCAGGTCTATTAGAAACCTACAAACGATAATACAGGCCGTTTGCTCTGTGGTGCTCTGCATCGGAACAGGGCTGGCCTTGGACAGAACCAACTCTCACAGAATGGCTTTGACTTGGTTTTGGGGTTTTTTCTCAGTAGTTTTTCTGATTATATGTGAATATAGTTTTCTATGTTATTTTTGTAAGATTTTACTCCAGTTGGAGTAAAGCGGCCCATGGCACAGAAAGCTCCTGGGTCTGGCTCAGCTGCCCTGCCCTCCTTAGGACTTGGTTCCCTTACTCCTAACCGCCTTCCTCCAAGAGACAAGGAGATGGGAGATTGTCTCATTTTAGAGCAAGCTCTGTGAGGCAGTCTGCCCTTCCTCCAGCCTCCTAGCTCAGCTTTATTAAAAATGGCAGCAGGAAACAAAGCAGCTTTTGCCTCTTTGGCTGACTGCAAAGAAAGGGGGAGATGTCAGGGTGAGATAAGTGGAGGAGAAAGCATTTCTGGAGGACTCACCAGTCCCAAGTCGAACCTTCCTCTCTGGGAGGAGGTAGTCTGATTTGAGAGTACAGCACATGAAAGACCCGGACCAGCGCGCTGCAGGCTGGCTACCGGGCCGAGAATTCTATTTCTGCGCTCCCAGAGACAGGAGGCCCGTTTGTCCTGACCCTGTTAATCTGCCTTCTGGGTCCCAGTTCCCTTCTTGGTAAAATGGGGGTCTGGTTAGGTCCAACTCCAGACTCCTGGCCCGGCCTAATGGGCAGAGTTGCCGAGCCATAGACACAAGGTCCAGCTTGAGGGATGTAGAGAGAGTTGCCACCCCCCCCTCCTGTGGAAACAGGATGATCACATTAGTCCTGGACATTGCAGCGGGTGCCCACCCTGCCCATCCTCTGAGTTGCTCACTGGGGCTGAGCACAGGGTTCTATGGGAGAGACCTGAGCCCCTAGCTTGTCTGGAGGAGCTGACCCCTTTTCTCATATTGCCAGCCCTCTCCGATCCTGCCGCCAAGGAAAACTGTATGATGCACCTTCTCCGAACACTTCCCGACCCCAACCTCATCACTTTCCTCTTCTTGCTAGAACACTTGAAAAGGTGAGTGGTGTTGGGGGGCTTGCCCACAGGGCTCCTGGACTGCCCAAAGGCCAGCCTAAGGGGGCTCCCACGGCAGTGTGCTTTTAGTAACCCTGGGGAAGGCTCGGTGGGAGGACCCCCTTCCGGAAAGAACAGGCTGACTCTAGAATCAAGATCTGCTTTGTGTGAGCCTGGCTTTATCACTTCCCCTCCCTGGTCCTCAGTTTCCTCCTCTGTAAACTGGGGTCAGGAGACTGGACTAAATGGTCTGTGAGTTAAGATTCTTGGCCTTTCAGCTGATCCTGGCAAGCTTAGCTGGCAGCCCTGGGGTCAGGGCTGGAGAGGGGGGTTGCATTTCCCAGAGATTGTGGCATGGGCCCTCCCATCCCCCTTCCATCTGTCCCCCTCGGGATCTGGGGTTTCTGGTTTCCCGGAATCTGCCTTGTGAAGGCTGGTGGAGGCTGAGCAGAAGCCGGCTGCTCCGAAGGCCGAGTCTTTCCCACCCTCCGCAGGGGCCGGTTCAGGTTTCGTGTTCCTCCCGTCCCGGGCACCTTCCCCTTTGGTTTGGCCAGGGCCGGAGTCCCACCCCACTCCCCAATGCTTTGGAGAGTGAGTGGGAACATCCAGGAGAAGGGTGAAAGGAAAATCCATTAGGTTTTCCACCCTGAGAACCGGGCACAGCCTGTTCCCACATCTGGTCCCCTGGACCAGGCTCAACTTCTGTGGGGTTGGGGGTGGAGAAGACCGTGCAGCTGCCTCCCAACACGGTTCTGTTTTCCTGCCTGTTTCCAAGGCAATGGGCTGCTCCACTTGGGCAGGGCCCGTGGGGCCCCCAAGGACGCTGGCAGCCCCCCATGAGGGTCTTTGTGTGGCTCCTGAGGGATTGGGGGGCAGCTAGAGGTACAGGAATAGTCCAAGGCATCGCTTCTTAGGTGACATTGGGGTGCTGGTGCTGGTGCTGGGGGCAGGCCAGGGACGGGTTTCTTTGTTAGATAACTGGGTGGAGATGGGGGGGGCAAGGGTTGCCTGGGCACTGGCTACAGGCGGCAGCTAATACCCGCTGCTTAGAGAGAGAAACCAGCAGGGGCAGCTGGCCGGTTATGCAAGAGCAAGGGGGGCCATCTCCGCACCCCAGCTTTGGAGAGGCTGCCTTGGCCCCAGGCCAGGTCCAACTCAAAGCCATCCCAGCCTCTGGCCCAGCAGCCCGACCAGCCAAGCCTCTGTTTGACCTCTCCTGGCCTCTGCTCTCTCATCCCAGAAGTCAGGGCTCAGACAGATGACCCTGAAGACACCTTTGAGGTCCGAAGCTGTAATCCATAAATCGGACGCCCTTTGGGGAGCATCCTAAAAGGATTTGAGCTCTTGGCTGCACTCGGTCTCCTAGGGAGGCTCTGGAAAACGGCGAAGCCTTAGCCCCCATCCTCTAGGGGCCTCCTTCCCAGCCTCCCATGAAGCGGCTGCCGGGAGTCCTGGGGTAGAAATAACCTCTCTCCATCCCTTCCCTCCTCTCCCCCAGGGTTGCCGAAAAGGAGCCCATCAACAAGATGTCCCTTCACAACCTGGCCACTGTGTTTGGCCCAACATTACTGAGACCGTCCGAAGTAGAGAGCAAAGGACACCTGACCTCGGCCTCGGACATCTGGTCTCATGACGTCATGGCACAGGTAATTCTGGGAGGGGTCCTTCTCTCTCCCACTGGCCTGGGGGGCAGGAACTTTGAGTGCCTGCTACTCTCGGCACCCAGGAAAAGGAATGAGGGACAATAAGGCTGGCACAGGGGGGCACCCAGGAAAAGGAATGAGGGACAATAAGGCTGGCACAGGGGGGCACACAGGAAAAGGAAGAGGGAGGGTAAAGGGTCCAACTTGGAGCTGGGAGACTATCCCTGACACCCTCTGCACTTTCTCCCCATGTAATAAGAAGCTTCCCCCCATCCCTCATAGAGGGCATGCCTCCCCGAGTGTCCCCAGTGGGAGCTTATCTGTAAAATGGGGATGAGAACAGACACCTCTAAGGTGAAGAGCTCTGCTCACCTCCAGGCTGCGGACAAAAGCCAGCACTTCCTGTCAGACCAGTGAAATGGCAGCCAGTTCAGAGCCGAGGTTGGCCGAGAGACTCCTGGCTCCCTGCAGCTGGGGCTCAGCCCTCTCCCCCCAGTCGGCCCCCACTCCCATTTGGGCAGACCAGTGCTCTGAAGGAAGGAGTCCCTGCCACTTTCCCAGGAACCCCAACGCTCTGGAGGGGCCCTGGCCTTGGAGTTCAAACCCAGGAGAAGCCCCTGAGTCCCTCTGCCTCCGCTCCCTCACCTGCAGGAGGGAGTTGGATGCAGTGGCCTCTGCAAGCTCTCCTCCCACTCCTGTGATTCTGTGGGGTCCTTCATCCCCAAGCCTCCCTAATGCCCGATGGCAGGGAACTTTGTGGGCACAAATCCTGTCACAGAGGATAGGATTTCTTTCTTTTTTTAAATACATTTTATTTTGTTAAATTTTTGCCATTATTTCCCAATTATTTTTTTAACATTTAAAATATTTTTGAACCCCCAATTCTTCCCCTCCCTCCTGCCTGTCCCCACCCCTGAGAATGCAAGCTTTGGGAAATTCTCCTTAAGCTGAGGTCTGTGCATTTGCTTGGGGGGTGGAGAGTGCGATCCTTTGTGTTTTATTAAATGTAACTACAAACACTTGTGGGGGGCCGCCATGGGCAGACTGTGGGGGTCCAGGACACAAACAGGCGCAGTCCTGAAGCCCCTCATGGCTGAGACTAAGCAGGCAGCAGGGACTGCTGGGCCTGGCCTAGGGCTGCCCTCATCGCCACTTCCCCGTCTTCCCCCAGGTCCAGGTCCTCCTCTATTACCTGCAGCACCCCCCCATCTCCTTTGCGGAGCTGAAACGGAACACACTGTACTTCTCCACGGACGTTTAGCACAGGCCTGGGCGGCTCAGGCCCACCGCAAGCTCTGGGGCTCAGCACAGACTTGACAAAACAATCGACCAACCCCCGACAGACCAGATGGAGCAACCAGCCCAGGGAAGCGGAGAACCGGAGCGCACGCCTCCTGTGCGGCCTTGTACAAAGCCGGCCTCGCCCTGCCCCTACCCCGTCGCCCGCTATGTCCACGCTTGTGCCCAATGCCCCGCAGTCCGCGGGAACTGTCCCTCATAGATTCGTCATGGAGGCTGCGGGCCGGGCCCCTGGATGCCCACTCCCCGGCTTTCTGCCCTCCGGCATCTTCGTTGCTTCTGAGTCTAAAGCAAAGGTTTTTTGTTTGCTCTGTGACTTCTGCCAAGCCGCCCTGCCCGGCTCCAGGAGCTCCCGCTTTGCTCCCGCCCCATTCCCTGCATGCAAAGCCTGGGCTGGGTCCCCTGGTGGGGCAGAGCCCTCTGAGGTGCTGGATCCAGCCTCACCTCACCGCCTGAGGGCACCGGACTGCGCCACCCCCTGGCTCTGAGTAGCGGCCCGGAGACCCTGTGGGGAGCTGCTGCCCGAGCCCATTGCTGGGAGGCTGTATCCCCCATTTTCTCCGTCTTTCAGTTCCCTCCTCCCTAGTATTCCACCCTCTGTGTTAGACTCATAGCGGGTGACCTACTGTTCAGCCGGGGGTTTGGGTGTGTGTTCTCCCTGATCCCCATCTGCCAAAGGTCTTGGAGAAGAACCGTTCCACTGACCCCGATCCGGGGGATGCAGGAGTTTGGGCCCCTTCCCCCTATTTTGTGTTCACAAGTTGAAAAGTGAGAGGTACTGAGCATGGCCCTTAGTAAGGAGAGGGATGGAGAGGGACGATGGGGCTACAAGGGAGACCTGTCCTAGGGGGCCGTCTGCCCTAGGGCCACAAATAAGACCCTCTGGAACCTCCCTCCCACCTCCTCAGTCTCTCCGCCTTAGACCCTACTCTCTGCAGCCAGGCCCTGCAGCCCCTGTGCCCACTGAGCCTTACCAGGAGGGGTGGGTCAGCTACAGTAGGGACCCCCCCAGGATGGGAGCAGCTCAAGGCCTGGGCCTCCATGGTGCTGCCCATTCAGATGCCCCTTCTCCACCAGCCTAGCTTCTCAGTGACCTTCCTGTCCAGCTACAGAAAGGGGGGCTGGGGAGCCATTCAGCCTGGCCTTGAGAGGGGCACCGACTTGCCCTCCTCAGCCTGGAAACTCCATGGTGAGACGGGAGAGCAAGAACAGGGGAGCTCCCAGGTCTGTACCCAGGCCCGGGCTTGGCAGGCGCATGGAGTTCTCTAGACAGTGACATGAGCCGGCTCTCTGGCTGAGTGCTTTGGAAGAGGAGATCCTCTCCGAATCGGAGACCCACTTGCACGGCTGTTACTGGGGGCCAGACCTTCATCAAGGGCGCCTCAAAGATGTCTCCCCTCCCTCTCTGCCCCCTTTTTCCCCCTTGCCCGAGCTGGAGGTGGCCGTGCTCCGGCAGTGTTGGAGGAAGCTCGCTGGCAGGACACAGGGAAGAGCAAAGCCCCCCCAATCCAGAGGGCCCAGTAGCCTGCCTGGCGCACCCAAGTCGGTCTTGCTGTGGCTCCAGGTGGAGAGCTCATTTGGGGGGCCTCTCACCCCAGCCCCCACCAGAAGAGAGGAAGGGGCTGCTGCCACCTGGAGACTGGCATAGGAGAGGAGGGCATGGTGGTGACAGGAGGGAAATACTTATCAAAAAATCCACATGGTTAGAAGGGATAGGTACTAGGGCAGGACAAGCCCTGCAAGCAAGGGACTGCACTGCCCAGGCCCCCACCGAGGTGGCCCAGGTGCCCAGAACAGGCTGCAACTGTCCTCCCCCACTCCATGTCACCTTGTCCTCTTCCACACAGGGGCCCAGGAGATCTGGAGAGGTTTGCAGATACAGGTAGGATAGGACTGTTCATTAAGGATATATTTTTTTGTCTGTGTTGTTTCAATTATGTAGATTATTATAAATGGATGTAAACCACGTGAGAGGAAAAATGTTAATAAAAATGCAAAGCTCCAACATTTGCACAAAACAGCCCCGGGTGTGGATGTTTGCATTCTCAGTGCTCCGGGGAAGACCTGGGATCCAGATGTGTCAGCAGCGTCCAGATGTGAGCTTCCTGAACGCCGGTTTCTCGGCTCTACCACTCCTTCATGTCAAATACGCAGTCAGGCTTAGAGACGGCTTCCAGCCCTTTTCCGGATCATGGTAGAGCAAGCTCCTTGGCGCTTAGCCACTGGCCACGGCTAGGAAGGTGGTGACTTCTCACTTCTACCGGCAGGAGGCCAGTCCCCCCAAAGTTCAGAGGTGGTAGGATTGGGGGGGAGGAAGGGAGAAGGCAGGTGATCCTGTTTTCAATTTTCCCAAATTTTCTTTTGGAGGACAGAGGCTGTTGGTGGTTGTCCATAGAGGGGCTGAAATAGAGTGAAGCCCTCAGGCCCTCCCCCGTGGGTGTCAGGAAGGTTAAGGCTGGCTCTCACAGGCCAAAGCTCGCCCAACACTATGTTTATTCTGGAGATAGGGAACAGATGTCTTTGAAAACTTGTGTTTAGTTTATGAGCTCATGCTATAGATCTGGCCATCTAAAACAGGAAGCCATTCATCTTCTCTTCTGATTGAATAGTCAATTCTGACAATGCTCGTTTATTGAACCAACTTCCAGAGAGCTCATCTTTTCAAAGGCAATGGGGAATAGAGCCCTTCATTGATTCATTCATAACGACATTCAGGGACTCCTGCCACAGGCAAGGCTGGATGCTCCTCAAGCTGGCTGCCCTGGGGGTCCTGACACTGACAGGTAATCACATAGATTAGAAAACTTCTCACTTCCACAGTGCTTCCCCAAATGCCCATCTGGGAGAGAGTTAGGAGCGCTCTCGTCACTCTAGTATGTTCTGCAAGAACTATTAAGAAGAGAACTGTCAAGACTAGCCACGTGGGAGGGGAAGATGTCTTAGGAGAGAGATTATGTAGAATTCATTATCAGAAAGCTGTGGAAATCTAGAGGACCTTGGATTGCACAAGAGACACAGGCAAACAGAATAGGCTGTTACCAGCTGTCTTGGACCACACTGCTTAGGGATAGCTGCACACTCAAGTTGTAAACCTTTGGGCCACACGTAAGAGAGAAAACAAAGGGGGCTGCACAGTGTGATGGGAAGGAAAAGGGATACACAGGGACCCACTCCGTTCATCCTGGCAGCAGGGATAACTGCCTGAGGTGCCAAAGTAAAAGCTCGAGCAGTGCCATTTCCCACTAGCAGACCAGGTCACTGCATTCTCCAGCATGGCCCAGTCAAATTGTTTCCATGTACAAAACTGCATTTACTATGTTAGGGGATCCTTTAAAAAGAAAAAAAAAAGATATATATATATATATATATATATATAATTATTATATTAATATATTATATTAAATTATATTATATATATCTTTTTTATTAAAGCTTTTTATTTTCAAAACATATGCATGGATAATTTTTCAACATTGACCCTTCAAAAACTTTTGTTCCAAATTAAAAATATGTTTTATAAGGTGAGAGGGCACACGGATTTTGAGCAATAAGAAATTTGCTTGAGGATACTCCATTGACATAATGGAACAATATCTCTAGCCAGACAACCACCTTCTTCCTTCTCCTCCCAACTTTTTTGTTTTTGCTGAGGCAATTGGGGCTAAGTGACTTGCCCAGGGTCATGCAGCCAGGAAATGTTAAGTGTCTGAGGCCAGATTGGAGCTCAATTCCTCCTGACCTTCCTCCCCCTTTTTACTATTAGCCTAAAGGCTTTTTTTTCCTGACAGTCATCTGTGCACCAAATTGGCCTGAGATAAGTTTCAGGTATAAAACAAACACATTCTGCCAAATACAGCAGCATGGAAGCAAAGTCAGTAGCCATTGGTTACATATGGCGCTCTGGACTCAAAGCTGAGACTGATGCTGGAGAATGGGTAGGAAAGAACACCCTCTCAACAATTTCCCGTTAAAACCACTGAGGGATGAGAGTGGATTCAGTCACTAGTGAGTGGTGAGTGGTCATACCTGTCTCCTTAAGCCAATGTCAGGGAATAAGGACACCAACCTAGTCCCTCTCAGCCAACTGGAAACATGCCTGTGAGCCAAAAGGTTTTGGTTTCTTCATTAGTCATAGAGGATTCCATGAGTCACAAGAACACACTCAGTGAGAATGTTTACAGTGTTCTCCAACAACAGACACATCCCCGTGTGCACCCACAGGCCTAATTTCAGCCAGAATTTCCCACTTCCTTCCCTTTGGGGCCACATGATAGGCACCTGAGCCCTGATTTGGGAGAGTTGGACAAAAGAGAAAAGACTGTCAAATTTGTCTTTTCAAATTGTATTTAAATATATAATTTCCACAGCAAGATTGGCCAGGTGGTGGCCAACAGGATGGAACCATTCCCTTGCCACAGAATAGGCTAGAAGGAACAAGTAACTTTTACTTTGTTCCCTACACCCTCCTCCCCCTTCCCTCAAATAAGGGGATCTGAGGATATCCCAACATAAAATAGTAAAGAGCATCCATTTCCGGTGTAATAAAGGCAAGTTGGACAGTTGCACTAAGGATTCATAAGTCTTTGAAGTCATCAAATTGTTCCTGATCTTTTCGAAGGGGCCATTCTGTGGCATTCCTCTCCAGAAAGCTCTTGTAGAGTCCAAGAAAGACTGGGAATCATCCTGAGAGCTGCCGGCACCTGGGAACAGCCCAGTGGAGCTGCTCAGGAAATTGAGGCAGTGGGGGCCAACAGCCCACTAGTGTCACCCACCACTTAAGGAGAGCTTCCAGATGCCCGGTGCAGACAAAGTCCTTGAAAGCAGGCCTCTTGCACTGCATGGCCCTGTGGGGTGCTGGGCTCCTCCCCCAGGAGAAGCTTCTCTCATCGTAAATAATAGTCGATGGCGGCAGAGAAAGCAGCAAAGCCTCCACAGCCGATGGCCCCGGCCTTTAAGCCAGCTGCAAAACCAAGAGAGGGAAGAGATGTAAGAGTAAGGCCTGGCTGGAGAACTACACACACACACACACACACACACACACACAGCAACCGATTCCACGGAGGCCAGAGAGGCCCCAGACAATTGGGCTCCTGGCAGTACCTAGCCACCCATCTATGGGGCTTCTCATCAGTTCAGCTCCAAGGCAAAAGGTGCTTTAAAACAGGAGCCCGAGGAGCCTCAGCCTTGGGACAAGGAAAGCAGAGAGCCTGTCTCTGACATCTGTTTACAAAACAAATTCCTGAGGTGGCAATTAAAAGCGGGAGGCCAATTTGCTCTAAGGCAGCAGCAAAGGCAGAAGATTCAGCCTAGGAACAGCCAGCTCTACCCTCTCTACAGTCAAACACAACTATTGGTTAAGGTGCAAAGGCAAGAGGAATAATAACAAAGCTTTCAACCATCACAAACAAACAGAAAAGGGGATTTGGGTTCTGGCCAAGCCAGGAAGTGATGGCGGCTGGAGCGCTGATGAGCCCTGCTGCTTCCATGGAACTTGACCAGTGGATGGCAGTTTGATGACAAAGTAACTTTTACATTAACAGAGGGGAATTATAACATGAAATGTTTAAATAGCCAAATACGGTACCTGGATTCTGCCTGCACAGAGGACCTAAGCAACAGGCAGGTAACCGAAACTGTCTCCCAGAATGCTTCAAAGGACCCAAAGAGGTCCGGTGGCCCACAATAAAGAGTGCAGAATCACAAGGTTAAGAGGAATTAAGTAGCCTTTACAAAAATAAATAAACAAATAAATAACCTAGAGTTTGACCTCACATGCATATCCGATTGCCAAAGATACTGAGAGAGCCACAGTCAGTGCTGGAGAGGCCGTAAGACACATGCACAGTAATAGGCTAGCTAATTCCCGCCATATCAGAAAACATTTTGTAATTATGCAAGAAAAGTCACTACTCCTTACCCCAGCAAACCAGCTGCTGGGCATATGTACACCGTCTCCCCCTCCCCCCCAAGCAGGACTTTTCCCCTCCCATATCCCAAGATTTCATAGCAGCACCTTTTTGGTAGCAAAAAAACTGCAAATACAAATACAGATGTCCACTGAAGAATGACTGAGCAGAGTACAGTACTAGAATGTAATACAAAAGTATTTTATCACAAAAAAGAGCCAATGTGAGCAAATCAGTGGTGATGAATTAATTCTAAGTTCTAAGAACAGAATCAAGAGATTAATATACAAACAATCATGTAAGTTGAAAACAGTAAAATCCCATCCAACTCAGGATCAAGAATTCAGAGCTGAAAAGGTCCTGAGAGATCAACTGATCAATCCCCTGATTTTCCACATGACAGACCCAAAGAGATGAACAACCAAGCCATCACCAGGCCCATAATGAGTGCATCCTACGGGCCAGGCAGATATATAGAGGCTAAATGCCTTTGCCCTCAAGTGGACCTATCCACAGGGGCATATGCCAGTGGCCACACCCCATCCCAGCAGGCTGGCACCCTCCCCCACAAGGAGATTTCTACCAATCCAGCCTCCTCAGACAACTCAGGGCTCTCCAGCTTCAAACCGTCTACTCCCTGAGAGTGTCATTTAACAATGCAAATAGACATAGACATTTATGCAAACACAAATAATGGTACGCTTTAAAATTAAAGCACACAATTCATTGGGACAAACGAGCGGGCCCTTTTTCTCTTCGGATACCACAACACCACATGCCCCTGCCTTCCGTTCCAAACAGATCTATCTGCCAGGTGATTTAGGAGGGAAAGATCAGCAAAGGCCTCCTCCAGAAGGTGGCATGTGGCAGCGGAGCCTTTAAGAGGAGTTCCAGGGCATTCTAGGCTTAGGAGAAGGCGGGGCAAAGCCCAGAGAGGGCAGAAATACATGAAGAACAGTATCAAGGCAATTTGATGAGACCACAGGAATAAGACTGTGACACAGGTTGGCCGAGTCAGGGTGGAAAAGTCTTTCTGTAGTAAATATTGGACTGATTCAAAAATCTGTCTTGGTCCCAGAGGAAAAAGGAAAAAACCTATCTCCTTCCATTCAGGAGAGAAGTGGGGGACCACAGTGTGGAGTCTTACAAAGCCTATTATGAGAAGTGGCTGTTTTGCTGATCAGATTTTGCTCAAGTTTATGTTTTTCAGAAGGGACAATTCATTTAAGGGGAATGCAGTAGTATAGTGAGAAATGATTCTTTTTTTAAAAAAAATATGAAAGAAAAAGAAAGAACTTAGATAAAATTCCCAATGGTGGAATTAATTTCAATAGAACTATTCCAATGAGAGCTCACTAGCAAGAGATTCTTCCTCATCTCTAAATTCTTTGCACAATCATAGATTTTAGAATTAGAAAAGTCCAACCCCTATTTCTTACATTCAGAAAAACACCGAATCCCAGAGATTTGCCAAAGAGTAGCAGAAGTTGGAATCCTAAATCCTTTCCTCTTTTCTCTATGCTCCTTAACACCGAAGCGCCACCATCAACATTCACACGTGAGTAAATCTCATTGTAGCCTAAGGAGATAATGGTCATCTGCCGTCCACACATGCCCAGGCATCAGCCTTAGGGAAGATGCCCGTAGTCACGAAGAACACTTCACAAGAGCTGCCCACTGACCTCTAAAGCCAATGGCTCCTCCAGTGATGCAGCCACTGAGGACGCTGTTCTTCCAGTCAGATTTCCCCCGATACTGTGGGATGAGAAATGCAGGTCAGTATCACAGAATCACGGCACACAAGATGATTAAGAAATCAATCGCAGGTTTCTAGTTGGCTAATTCATTTCCCCCACTAACAAGATTCCCACCTTTTTCAAGGATGACTCATTTTTTCAAATATTTAATTTCTTTTCCAATTATATGTAAAAACCAATTCTTAATATTCACTTTTTTTAAAATCTGAGTTGCCAACTCAAGACAAGTCTTAAGCTTCCAAGGCATCTTCTGCATATGGCACCAGGGCAACACGACACGGAAAATCCAGGGCAGTAAGGATGCCAGAATCTCTCATTCTAACTATCCGTGCAGGGAAGTTAAATGAAATCATAATCTCATAACTTTCACACGGAAAAGAAGGCCAATCTATGCATATGTGCCGTAAAAAATAGTTATAATTATAAAGTTAATTAAAGAAAAGGAGGCCAGCTTCCAGCCCCCCAGGGGGCACGTGACAAAAAGCTGGCCCGAGGTGTCTCAGTAAAGGGCAGCCGCGGGAGCACTGGGAGACAGCTGAGCTTCTGAATTAGGAAGAGAGCATCACTTACGGACTCCACCAGACACTCAGTGCAGGAAAATATGGCCCCGACGATGGCGAAGTTCTTGGCGTAGGACAGTCCCCTCTGCCCCATGTCTTTGAGAACTTCTCTCGCGGTGGGTGTTCGGTAGGGATCCTTCGGGTCAAAGCCCACATTCGTATCGATGCCAGCGGTGAACACCCCGAACGCTCCCCCCAAGACAAATCCTAAGTAACGAAAAGAAGAGTTCTTACTTCCCATCGTCTCCTACGGTAGGGTGGCCTCTGCCAGCAGAGGGAGGCGTCCTGGCAGGACAAGCTAAGCAGAAGCGTCGGGGTCACATCTCACAGAGCGAGGGTGAGAAGGACGGCTGGAGTGACCTCGGGAGACGGGCCGGCAAGTGCCCGAGGTAAAAATGGCCACGCTCGTTACAAGAGGGTTCCTGCTCCCACACCTGGGTGAGAGACGATCAGCTCGCCCTAAAGGCAGCCGGAAGCTGCTCCGCAAGCTCCCGGAACCCGGTAATGGGCAAGCTGGGGTCCGAAGAACCTAAAATATAATGTGCCCCTTCCCCTCCCCCACTCACAGCCTTCTGCAGAATGAGATGCACACGAGTTTTGCTCGGGGGAAGCCTGACACTGGCAGTTAAAGCGGGGATATCAAGGGCACATCCCGCTCTTGCCTCTTGCTACTCACATCACCGTGTTTTAAATCATTTAACTTCTCCGGGTCTCAGTTTCCTCATCTGTAAAGTGGGGATGAAAACTCTGGTGGTATCTACTAGGTAAGGCTTTCCCTGCTCCCTGGCCGGCCCGAGGCTTCCTAGCCTGCCTCCCACCGCTCGCTCTCCCGCGCACGGACGCGGGCCCAGCTCAACGTCGCTTTAGGCGCCTGCCAGGCTTCGGGAGCGGCCTCAGAGCACCAGCTCTCCCCTAGCGCTCCCCCCCCCCCCAAGCCGCTGCTTGGAATACGCTCTGTAGGGGG